>NC_053023.1:84102364-84402364 GCF_003073215.2 Triticum urartu
GGACGTGGCACGATCAGGGCATGCGCATGGATGCGGTTGATGAGGTGATTCATAATTAACGGCAAATAGAAGTCGAACCACCTGGAGCACGCACAATCTCATGATTTTTAGATCGATGGCATCCGATGCGTTCGGATCTGTTACTCCCTCCGTCACAGTTTACAAATCCTACGCGTATACCTAGGTTGTCAATTTTATCATCTTAATATAAACTATATAAAATAAAAATTATACCTTTTAAAAATAGAACATCTGAAATTTATATTGATATATTTTTTATAATATATGATTTGTATTAGGTTGATCAAATTGACGACTTAGGGGTACGCGCATGCCTTGTAAATTGAAAGAGAGGAAGTACAATATTTAGGGGGATTTTTAATTTTTCGCCACTAGTTACTTCGCCCTTTGACGATTAGCCACTCATTACTTTGTATTTGCTTATTTGCCACTGCTTAGTTTGGAATTAAGTGTTTTGCCCCTGTCATGTGGGACCCGCGTGGAAATCACCAGAGTGCCCCTGCCAGTTCAATTCACCCAGGAGACGAGCTCGTCTCCTCCCTCGTTCCCCATCTGTCTCCCGTCTATCGCTACTGGTGCTCCACGGAAGACGGCGGCGGTTCGTCCCAGGGATTCCCCGTGGTCCTCGACGACGACGGCTCTCTCTCTCTCTCTCTCTCTCTCTCTCTCTCTCTCTCTCTCTCTCTCTCAGCTCGCCGTCCGACATGACACAGGTGCTGCTGCTTGCCGCCGCCGGTCCCGCGTGCTCGTGCGCTGCCGTTGCTCTGTTTTTCCGCTGCTGCTGCTTCTTGCCGGCCCGTACTGCCGTGCCGCTGTTGTTTGTGGCCTTGTGTGTTGCTGCTGCTTAGTGCTTACTCGTGGTCAGTGGAAGACGCGGTGGAGGCGCTCGCTGCTGCCCGGCTCCACTTGGGCTCCGTCGTGTTTAGCCTTGGCATGGACCTAGGCGCCGCTGTCTTTGCTGCTGCTCCCCGTTGTTGCCCATCAGCTAGCTGGCGCCGGCCTTGTCCGCTGTCTACTGTCGTGCTTACAAGGGATGGGATTGAGTTCTTCGCGTGCGTCTGAGTTCATGCCAAATAGGCACATAAGGGTATACTTGTCCACTACATTGTGCAGGTAATATGTATATCATTTGGAATTATTGTTTTTGTGTTGAAAAGTGGTAAAAAATCAGATGGCAAACAAAAGAGTGGCAAAATATCAATTACAATCTAAGCAGTGGCAAATTGTCAAAGTCCAAAGTAAGTAGTGGCTGAAAATCAAATCGCCCATATTTAGGTGGTTCGCCATATACAAAATTTGTTTAACAATTAAGCACCAATTCATAATCTTTGTGCACTTCACTTTTTTTAACAAATTTGCACAACTGGTAGATAGATAGTACAATGTCAGTTCAAAAGACATTGGAAGTTAGGAACAAAAAAACATCGGAGAGTTGATGTCCAGGCTGAGCTCCATGGCACACCTTATCTAACCCATCATTTTCTGCATCGCAGTTTGTGCAGGTGCTTTTGTATTTCTTGTTTATTTCAAATAAAACAACATATGCACTTTAAACTTTGCAAAACAACAACACATTCTTACTACAATGTGGGGAAAAGCTTTCGGATTTCTCCATGCATAAAAAATACTTGAAATAACTTTTTTACTCAAAAAGAAATTCTCGTTTTCTATATTTATGTCTGACCAAAAATTCTGAAAAAAAATCACACATTGTAGTTCTAAAGTAGCTTGACCTGCATAGTTTGAAGTCAATATGTTGTTTCGCTTGAGAGAAACAAAAAAGAGAAACTTTCATGTAGTAAGTTAGAGCATATCCGATAGATGATATATATTTTGGTGCTCCAAACCGGTGATGGTCCAAATTTGGAGCACCAAAATGTGCTTTTTTACATCTCAAAAAAGGCTCAACTCCAACAGATGATCCAAAATGGAGATGTGAATAAAAGAGAAACTACAACACATGGTTCAAAACGAACAATCTAATATTTGAAAAAGCACACACGAAGAGGAAATATTTATCAAGTCACCATCACCGCAACCACTTGGGTTCATGCGAGCAACCTTTGACAAGCAACCGACCCACTTTTGGCATTCGGCGTTGATGGTGGACCAATGTTGGCGAAGAGAGTCGCTCGAATGGAAGTGACCACTTGTGTTGCGCTCATCGAAGTAATCCTTGATGCATTGTCAATAGGTGTTTACCGTTTGGTCGCTTCCAACGCATGCATCTTGAGAGACTTTCTTCCATGCGGTGCATATCAACACATCCTCCACACTGGTACAATTTCCACTTCTTCCCTTTGCAACAAAGCCCTCATCGTCCATGTCAAGATTATCATCACCATATTGGTTTCATATTCTTGTGACACATACTCGTGCAACACATAATCATCATTTGCCACATTTGTCGCGTGCAAAAAAGCTTCATCATCAAGACTACAATTGAAGGTACAAACATTCAACATCACATTCTATTTGAAACAACAAACGAGAGCACAACATATATATTTTTTACCTTTGCGACGTATCATCAAACATGTTGGAGGCGGTGGCCGTCGGCGTGGCCACATCTTCCTCCATGGCCAGCGGTGACGGCGACGCAGGTGGAGGAACGACTCCTTTTGGCTGCTCGAGGACGCCTTCGGCCGTGGCTGCGAGTTGGCGGCCCGAGCCGCCGCGGCTGCCTTCAAGATTTTGGTCGGCCGAGCCGCACTTTCGGCCGGGTTCCGACCGTGATTCGCCGGCCGTTTGCCTCCACCTCGTGCCTTCGTCGCCTTCGTAGGAACCGCCGACGTGGTGGCGACCGGCCGGGGCGGCGGCAGCGAAAGGCGGGGGCGGGGGGGACGACGTACGAGCGGGTCACGGTCACGAGCGGGAAGACAAATGAACTGGCGGTTGATCATTTCACGGGTGGCCGCGGTTTTACATCACTTGTATCTCATGATGTAAATTTGCATCACGAAGTTTTCAATTTTATATCTCCGGGAGGTGGTGATGTATTTTTGTACATATGGACCATCTGTTGGAGCAGCGCATTTTATTCTCGCATCTTCAAAAGTTGGTTATTTTTACATATGGACCAGTCTATTGGAGATGCTCTTAGATGGCTAACATAGATCTTGAAGCAATGTTGGAGGGGTAAGGATAAGGGGTGGCATGGAGCCCGACCTACAAAAAACCACTCTAAGAAAACATTGCATACCATTTTTTTTGTGTAGCTCATACCGGTTTTGTTCAGTTATGCACCCGTGCTTGAGCCAACGAGAGGTAGAACCATCTGGACATCAGGGTGGGTCTTTTTTTTTTAACATCATCAGGGTGAGTCTTGGGAGCGCGCGCTCCACGGGGCTTGCCTGCTCCCCCAGAATACTCCCATCCGTGCTCCGCCCTCATCCAACAGCCCTCATCCAACGGCCCCCTGCTTCTGCCCTCCTTTTCCTTAAAATACCCAGCAATTAAACAAAACCGGCCGCCCCGTCTCTTAATTAAAACCGGCCGCTCCGGACTTTCTCTAGGCAACGCAATTAACGTAACAGAACAGAGATTTGGAGGGAAATATATATGGCTTGCCCGCCAAAAGCATTGGCGGTGAACTTTTCCCGTACAAGAGTACGAAACAAACCAAACTATACGCTTCTTCATCAAATCTATCTACGAACACAGATCCAACAAAGGGACTTGCTGGAGGAGCTTGATGGCTTCTTCACCAATTCTTGCCGGAACCAATGAGGAATCAGATCCCCCAAATGTAAGCCATCTTGTTTCCATTGCGTTCTTCCTTTTTCTCTGACCCAACTGTTTTCTCCCAATCCTGCAATGAAACAGATCTATGACTTTCAGGTTTTTGCGATTGCTGTCACTAGGACCACATAGCAAAATGAAACTAGATAGCAGATGTGTATATTTCTTACTCCTAGTGTGTAATATCCGGCTAACATGTCTTGCACATATCGCACAATACAAAGTTGTATTACTGATGGGTACATATAAATGAAAAACTGACACTGATGTTGTACATATAAGAGAAATGTAATGGTTCGAGGGGCAAAGACATACCTCTGATTAGTTGATAATGCGTACTCAGAAGATTGAAATTATTAACCACCTTGTTCGCAATGGGAAAACAACATAGATTCCACTCCTTTCCGTTCCACTGTGACATCGAAATAAATAGTCATAGCGAGGTTATTGCTGATTTACAACACATATATGTTTCTTCTCCTTTCCCTTGTATTTGAACCAATTGCTAAAGTGAGTACTAATTTAAACAGGGGTTTGAAGAAACTACAGCTAGCAATGCAACAGAGCAGATTGAAAAAAGGGTGCCAAAGATTGGCATGTAGTTTTTATCTGAAGAAGAAGCATATTCCTTCTATAACAAGTATGCTTATTCCTTGGGTTTTAGCATCCAAAGAGGCAATCATCATAAAGTAAAAAATTCCAGTACAATACAACAACGGACATTCACATGTTCTCGTCAAGGTATGGACTAGTGGTAACTTGTTCTAGTCATATAGATTTTTAGATGGGACTAATAAAATAATTTTAACTAATAGGAGTCCATGCTGAAGATAAAAGAGAGGAGGAATTCAGTTATAGTAGGCCCAAGACACGATGTGGTTGTGATGCACGTATGAAGATAAGTCTTACAAACGGGATTTATAATGTATACGAATTTAAAGAAGCCCATAACCATAGCCTTGCTACTGGAAACATGTCGCAATACTTAAGATCACACAGAAAAGTAACTGAAGCTCAACTAGCCAATGCCGAGGTCGCCAAGTCAGTGGGCATTTCAAATAAAGCAACTATTGATCTAATGACGAAAGAAGCATGTGGACCTGAAAACCTTGGCTTTATAAGCACGGACATGAAAAACCGTTTGTACTCAAAGAGAACACTAAAAGCAAAGGTGGGTGACACGGGAGGAGTGTTAGAATATATGGTAAAGAAGGTTTCAGAAGATGTCAAGTTTTTTTTATTCAATTCAAGTTGATGAGGATGATTTGATAACTAATATATTTTGGACAGACTCCAAAATGGTGTCAGACTATGCATTATTTGGTGATGTCATATGCTTTGACACCACATACAGGAAACTAGACGATGGGCGTCCGTTTGGCTTAATTGTTGGTGTGAATAATCACAAGAAAACAATTGTGTTTGGTGCTGCACTACTCTATGATGAAACAGCGGAAAGTTTTGCTTGGCTTTTTAGAACTTTTCTAACAGTAATGTCCGGAAAACATCCACATACAATTCTGACTGACGAAGATGCAGCAATGGCTAAAGCGATCCGTTCAGTCCTACCTCACTCTGACCATAGACTTTGTGTGTGGCATATGAATCAAAATGCTTGCAAACATCTTGGTGGAGTTGTTACAGATTACAAGAAGTTCAATGCCGATTTTCAGCATTGTATCTATGATATTGAGGACGAAGATGAATTTATAAGTGCATGGAATGAAATGCTTGACAAGTATGAACTCCGGGACAATGCATGGCTCCAAAGGTTATTTGAGAAAAGGGAGCACTGGGCACTAGTGTATGGCAGGAATACTTTCTCCGCACACATGAGCAGTACCCAAAGGAGTGAAAGCATGAACAACGAACTAAAACGTTACATTAGTTCTAAGTATGACATGCTTACTTTTTTTGAGCATTTTGAACGTCTAGTTGCAGATAAAAGATTTGAAGAGGTGAGATGTGATTTCAAAGCAACACAAAGTAGTCCTAAGCTGAAGGCAGAAAGCTATATATTAAGGCAAGCATCAACTACATATACTCCACCAATATTCAAGATGTTTCAGGAACAAGTGCTTCGGACCTTGAACTATGACACATACCTTTGTGATGACAGTGACAATGAGAAGGTTTACAAAGTAAAATTTCATGGTACAGAGCATGATCATGTTGTTAGATTTTTTCCGAAAGAAGAAAGGGTCAATTGCAGTTGCAAGAAGTTTGAATTTGCTGGAATTCTTTGCTCTCATTCCTTGAAGGTACTTGATATTAATAATATCAAGCACATCCCTCAACAGTATATCATGAAAAGATGGACAATTGATGCAAAAGTTTTGGATATAACAAGCAACTGCAGCATGCATGAAGGCCGCAAAGCAATACTGACGAAACGCTATAAGGAATTGTGTAGAATGTTTATCCAAATAGCTGCTCGAGCCGCAGAGGCTGACGAATCATATTTCATGGTTGCTAATTATGCTGAGAAGTTAGCACAAGATGTGGAGAAATGTCTAAAACATAGATCTGATCCAGATATAGGTAACTTCCTTTGTTCAGAAGGTATCTACATATAAGTTTTATACTCTCGTCAGGTTTAAACATATATTTATTTTTATAGTTGCAGACCCATACAATGTCGCTACTACAAGTTCAGAACTAAATGTGAGGCCCGCCAAGCCAAAAGGAATGAAGGTCAAGGAGAAGACAGCTCGAGGATCAAACAGACATCCAGATATAGGTAACTCCCTTGGCTCACAAAGTCTGTAAGTATAGCTTTATGATCTTATCAAACTAACCTATGTTTCATTGTATAGTTGCAGACCCAAACATTAACTCATCTACAAGTTCAGAACAAAATGTGGAGTTTGCCAGTCCAAAAGGTGTCAAGTTTAAAAAGAAGACTGTTGGAGGATCAAGTAGACCCGTTGATATGGGTGTGTAGTTTTATAATGTTATGAAACTTGAATTTGATTTACTTATATATTTGCAGACCCAAACATGAACTCATCTACAAGTTCAAAACAAAATGAGGGGCTTCCTAAGCCAAAAGGGGTGAAGTTGAAGGAGAAGACTATTCAAGGAGCAAGTAGACCTGTTGGTGGCTTAGAGAAAGCAAAATCATGGCACCTCAACGGTATGGGCAAAATCAAGGAGCAAGGAAAAGGAAAGTAGATAATCATGTAGCACTACAACCTCATGGCACCTCAACGGTATAAATAAATTCACACTTTATCTGTTATAAAACTGAAGTTATACAACATTTATCTCGTCATTTTTTATAGGGTCATTTGGAGGTTTTCACAAACGAAATGCCTGCATATCTACCACTGTACAACCCAATCCTAAATCCTATGGCGATGTATGGGCAAGACCAAAGATTGTCGGCTGGACAAGGTCATTTTTTTGGAGGAGATGAGGCGCTCCGCTCCCACGCGCTCCTAGCCCAGCCCCCGCAAACCTTGCCGCCGACGAATCCCCGCCGGTAGCCCTCCTCCCCAGCCCCTCCCCCCCTCCGCGCATGGCATCCCCCTGCGGCAGCTCCGGCGACCTTGACCTCAGCTCCGCCGGTTCGCAGCGCTGGCTGGAGTCCGACGCCGGGTCTTCGACGCGGTCCTACAGCGAGGTCGCCAGGACCCCACCGCGCTCGGCCCCGGCGGCCACCCCACCTCCGGCGATGCGCGGCCCCGCCGCACCCAACGCACGCGCCCCGGCAGCCACTCGCCTCGGTCCCCGCAGCGAGGTCCACCGGGTCAACGGCGGCGTGGAAATCGACGCCGATGGCTTCCAGACCCCCCGCCACAGGAACCGCCGCCGTGGTGCGCGGCGCTCGGCTTCTGCACCCCCCCCCCCCCCCGCCCGCAGCGACGTTGCAGCCTGTCCCCAGAGGAGTCCGTCGGGCTGTGCTTTCGCTGCCTCGAGCCCGGCCACCCCGTGCGGGAGTGCACCAACGACGTCCGGTGCCGCCGTTGTCTCTACCCTGGACACAGCTCGCGTGACTGCTAGTACTGCCGCGGCGTGCTGCGCGCCCCCTGCTGCCGCGGCCACCCCGGTCGTTGCAGCCCAGGCGGCGCCGCGCCACCGCACTCCGTCACCACCGGCTCCGACCCCCCTGCCTGCAGACCAGGCCCCTGCACGCGTCATTCTCTCACGCTCTGTTGAGATGGAAGAGGCAGAGTTGGTGCTGCGTCGGGGCATGGTGGTGTCCATCACCGGTGATAGGCCGGCCGTGGCTGCCCGTGACGTTGAGGACGTCCTGTACTCCTCCCTCGACCTCCACCCCGGAGACTTCACCGTCCACGCCTACCACCCGGAGGATTTCCTCCTTATCTTAACCACCCGCGAGCTCATGGACCGCCTTGCCGGCGACCACTTCATCAGCGGACCCGGGTTCTCCCTCGCGCTGCGCCCCTGGAGCAAGCTCGCCCGCGCCGATGTTGGTTCGCTCGAGCACTCCATGCAGCTGGAGCTTCGCGGCATCCCGGCACAGGCCTGGCACCTGTCCACGGCCGAGCACCTTCTGGGCGGCAGCTACTGGGTAGAGCGGCTCCACCCGAGCACGCGCTCCCACGCTGACCTCGCCACCTTCCGGGTGACCGCGCGCACCCGCGACCCAGCTAGCATCCGCCGGGCGGCCATCCTCGAGATCATGGAATCCATCCCAGCTCGCATCCGCCCCTCACCGCCGACCATCCGCACCCTCCAGTACCCGGTGTCTATCACGGTCGCTGTCGCGGCCGGGCAGCCTGCTCCGGCCGCCAACGGAGATCGAGGCCCGGGGGGCGGTGCACCAGGCGCTGGCGGCAGAGGCGCCGATCGCCGCACTGAGGGCGGCCGAGGCCGTCGACGCGGGCGCAAGCGCCGCCGCACCTCCGACGCCCCTGACGGCCGCGCGGATGGCATGGCCGTCGACACCGTAGGCTGGCGCTTGTCCAACCTCCGTGGCCGCGCCGATGGCATTGTCGTCGATGCTGGCTGGCCCGGCTCCCGTACCCGTACGGTTGCAGCGGCGCCGCCGCCGACGAGGCAAACCACCGGCCGCACGATGGACCCTTGGCCCGCCGCTGGTGGCCCCCACAGTTCCCGCGGCTTTGCCAAATGGGGAAAGTGTGGTGGAAAGAAAAGAAGGATGGCAGAGGAGGCCCGACGTGCAAAAGCTGCCCCCCCTGCGGCTGCTTTGCCCCCTCGCCCTGCCACTCGTGGCCCAAGTGCGGAGGGCCCGCGTGACCTGGCAACGGTCGCCACCCGCCCTTTGGCTGGCACCCTTCGCGACCAGTCTGAGAGCGCTGGCACCCACCCCTCGCCAGCACAACACGACATCCCCGCCTGCCCCCAAGGGCCCACCCACGACACAGTCATGCCAGGCATAGATCACCCTGACACGCATGGGGATCAGGATTGCAACCCAGCCAGCCAATCCCTGGCAGGCGAGGTCCCCGACTCCCAGCCTTTGGAGGTCACGCCGGACCCGCTGTTGGGACGCTTTGCTGCTCCCTCGCTGCCATTGGCTGCTGAGGCCGCGCCCATCGCGGACCGGTCCACGGAGACACCGCAGGAGATGGAGCCCACCACGACACACCCAACGGCCAATCCCACGAGGCCAGCCGAGGCCATCCAGGAACCTCCCAAAGCGCACGGCATCCACCTTGGACGCCGCTCCAGCCCAGCAAGGCCCCGAGGCCCATCGCCACGCCCAGCCTGAAGCCCAGCATGAGGCCCAACATGGGATCCCGAGCGACGAGACAAGATCCGCCCGCTCACCTTGCCCTCCTGCGCGATTTGCAACCCCCCTGATCACCATGCGCCATTCCCGACCGCGCGTCACGGCGCCTACGGCCTGGACCCTGGGTGACTTCCTCGCCGCCGCAACCAGGTAGATTGACGCAGCCCTTCCAATCCCTGGCCGGCGCCAGCGACGGACCCCGCCCAACTTCACCTCAAGGCGCGGGAGATCGGTCACGTCCACCGCCCGCAAGACGACCGCGCCGCCGATAGCTGAGAGGCGCGCCCAAATCCACATTCTGCGCACCCTCGGCATTGTCGGAATTGATCAGAGGATCACCGCAGCGGAGATGCAGGCGTATGAGGGTCTCTTCGCGGCGACCATTTCCCTGTCCGTCCTGTCGGCCATCGCCGCTCTAGCTGATCGCGAGCTCCCCGCGGATCCCACCATCGCGCCAATCACCATGATGGTCGCGGGCAGCCCCATCGAGGCATAGCCGCGCCGCGCGCCACGTCGTCGACCTCCTCAATGGATCACAACCCCAAGATGCTCATTTGGAACGTGCGCGGCCTCAACGCGCGCGCTCGCCGCACCGCCGTCCGTTCGCTCGTTGTCACCGCAAATGTCTCTATTGTCTGCCTCCAGGAAACGAAGATGACTTTGATTTGCTCGTCGACTGCCCTTGAGACCCTTGGCTCGGAATTCGACGACTACGTATACCTTCCCGCGCTTGGCACTCGCGACGGTATCATGCTTGCGTGGAAGAGCCGTGAGGTGTCCATCACCGATCCTCTTTTCACGGCAAATGCCATTACAGCCAAGGTTTCTCATCCTTCGAGCGCTCACACGCCCTGGTGGCTCACCATGGTCTACGGACCCCAACTGGACGCCGACAAAATAGCATTCCTGAGTTGCGCGACATTCGCGTAGACTGTCCTGGACCATGGATGGCGTGTGGCGACTTCAATCTCATACTCCGAGATGAAGACAAGAACACTAGCCACCTGAACCGCCGCATGATGGGTCGCTTCTGGCGCATCCTCGACGACCTCGCGCTCAAGGAGATCTACCTCAACGGACGCTGATACATGTGGTCCAACGAGCAGTCGCCCCCGACCCTCGTTCACCTAGACCGTGTCCTTTGCACGGCTGACTGGGAAGAGCCCCATGGGGAGTGCCATCTTCGCTGCCTCGCCTCCGTCGTGTCGGATCACAGTCCCTTGCTTCTCGACTACGCCCCGATGCCACCCACCCGCCGGCGATTCCACTTTGAGGAATTCTAGATCCGGTTGGATGGCTTCCAGGACATCGTCACAGCTGCCTGGCACTCCGTCCATGACCCGGACCCATTCAGGCGGCTCATGCTTCGCATGAAGGCCACGGCGCGCATGCTCATAGGCTGGAGTTCGAAGACGGTTGGCAACATACGGCTCAAGCTGGCGATCTCCAGGGAGCTCCTCCTCCGGCTTGATGCAGCACAGGACCACCGCGCCCTATCCCCACACGAGGATTGGCTGCGCCGGCAAATCAAGGCGTCATATCTTGGCCTCGCCTCCCTCGAGCGCACCATTGCCCGGCAACGTGCCCGCCTCGCCACTCTCAAGGACGGTGATGCCAACACTTCGGTCTTCCATCGGCAATGCACGTATAGGCGCCAAAAGAACAGGATCCATAGCCTCCCCACGGAGATGGTTGCGGCTGCCTACGCCCACTTCGACGCGCTTTTGGGCACGGAGGCGCCCCGGCACTGCGCGCTCGACCTCACGGACCTCATCACCCCCGCCAATCTGGAGGACCTGGATGCCCCGTTCGACGCCGAGGAGATCTGGCAGGCGGTCAAAGGGCTCCCCGCGCGCAAAGCCCCAGGCCCCGACGGCTTCACAGCTGAATTCTTACGCGCATGCTGGCCCACCGTTCGGCAAGACTTCGTCGACGTCTTCTGTCAGCTCCACGCGCTGCAAGGCCGCGGCTTCAGCTGCCTCAACCAGGCGCTTCTCACCTTGCTGCCCAAGCGCGCCGACGCCCACGCCCTCGGCAACTTCAGGCCCATTAGCCTAATTCACTTGGTCGCCAAGATTTTCGCCAAAGTCCTGTCGTTGCGCCTCGCGCCCAGGCTCAACGCTCTTGTCAGCACAAGCCGGAACGCCTTCATCCCCGGACGCAGTCTGCACGACAATTTCACCCTCGTCCGGCAGTCGGCTCGTCTGCTGCACCAGCTCGGCGCCCCACGCGTGCTCCTGAAGCTAGACCTGGCGCGCGCCTTCGACTCGTTCAGATGGCCATTCCTGTTCGATACCCTTCGTCGATACGGCTTCGGCTCTAGGTTCCTCGACTGGCTTGCCATCCTCTTCTCTTCGGCAAGCACCAGAGTGCTTATTAACGGGGAGCCAGGCCCTGCTATCTGGCACCGATGTGGGTTCCGCCAGGGCGACCCCCTTTCGCCCCAGCTCTTCGTACTCGCCGTCGACACGCTTGGACGCCTTCTCCACCGCGCAACCGAGCTGGGTATCCTACAGCGCCTTCACCCTCGGCGACCGATGCCATCCGTCTCCCTCTACGCGGATGACATGATCCTCTTCTGCCACCCCACCCTAAGCGATGTCACTGCCGTCAAGAGCATCCTGCGACTTTTTGGGCGCGCCTCAGGACTACGGGTCAACTTCGCCAAGAGCACGGCCACGCTGATCCGCGCCGGCGTGGACGAGGCTGCGCCTGTGGTCGATTCGCTCGGCTGCCCCATCGTCGAGCTGCCCATCACCTACCTGGGCATCCCCCTCACGCTACGCCGACCATCCGCAGCCCAGCTTCAGCCTGTCGTCGACAAAACAGCCGGCATGCTCCCATGCTGGAAGGCACACCTCATGAACAAGGCTGGGCGCCTCGCGTTTGTGAAAGCCATCCTCAGCGCGATCCCCATTCACCAGCTGCTGGCTCTGCCCCCCCCCAAGAAGACCATCAAGGCGCTCGAGAAGATCCAACGTGGATTCCTCTGGGCCGGGCACACGGAGGCAAACGGCGGGCACTGCCACGTCAACTGGCAGCGAGTTGCCCGCCCGATCCCTCTTGGTGGCCTTGGCGTCCGCGACCTCTCGCGCACCAGCCTCGCGCTGCGCACGCGGTGGCTATGGTTCAGCCGCACGGACACTACCAAGGCATGGGCAGGCCTCGACCTCCAATTTGATGCCGAGAAGCGCGCGTTCTTCTTCGCCTCCACTACCATGCAGCTCGAAAGCGGCACAGACGCCCTCTTCTGGGAGGACCGATGGATCGGCGGGCGGTCCGTCTGCGAGATCGCCCCACTCCTATACGCGTGCATCCCCAAACGCCGTCGGAAACTCCGGACTGTTGCGGATGGGTTGGCGGACAATCGTTGGGCGCGAGATATCCAGGGCACGGTTGGCATCCACGAGATCGGGCAATACCTCCAGCTTTGGCACAGGATCGCGAGCACGACCCTCTCTGCCGAGCCCAATCGCCTCATCTAGAGATGAAGCGCGAACGGCGTCTACTCAGCCAAGTCGGCCTACATGGCCACTTTCGCCGGCTCCACGACCTGCGCCGCCTGGAAACTCACCTGGAAACACTAGGCACCGCCGCGCGTCCGCTTCTTCCACTGGCTCGCCCCCCTCGACAGATGTTGGACCGCCGACAGGCTCGCTCGCCGTGGGCCTGCAACACCCCGCACGGTGCCCCCTCTGCGACCAGGCGCCTGAAACCATGCACCATCTCATCCTCGCATGCCCCTTGGCCCGGCAAACCTGGCACGAGACGCTAAGCTGGCTACGGATCCCGTGCCCCCTGCCCGGCGACGAGCCTTCGCTTCTAGACTGGTGGCATTCGGCGCGACACTCCACCCCTGCGCCCATGTGCAAAGGCCTCGGTACCGTGACCCTCCTCGTCCCATGGATGATATGGAAACACCGCAATGACTGCATCTTCAACGGAGCGCGCCCATCTGTGAACACCCTCGTAGCGAAGATCAAGGAAGAAGCTGCCCTTTGGGCAAATGCGGGCGCGCTAGGGCTCAAAGCCATTACCCCCCCAGACTTGGGATGTCCATTAGTCCGGTCTCTGTAATCAGCCTCCTAGGAGGAATGTAACCAAACTCTCCCTCTTTACAATGCAATGAAACGCACGCTCCCATGCGTTTTCTCAAAAAAAAAAGATTGTCGGCTGAATTGCAACATTACAATAGCTTAATAGTATAAGCTACCTACACTCATATTTTAGTCTTATCATTTTAAAGGTTTATGTACGCTGACCTTTACCACTACTACACACAGGGTCATTTGGGAATTCCGACAAATCACATGTATACCTATTCAGAACAATGCAACTCACCTCCAGATGCCTTACTATTGCCATCTGCTCGTACGATGAGGGGACACCCAGCTCCGAATGCCTCAGTGCAGCCATCCATTGGCACGATGATAGGACACCCAGCCTCAATGCAGTCATCCGTTGGTATGATGACTTGGACACCCAGCCCCCAATGTCTTAGTACAACCACCCATTGGCACGATGACAGGACACCCAACCTCAAATGCCTCACTGCAATCACCCATTGGTATGATGATAGGGCGCCCAGCCTCAAATGCATCACTGCAGCCATCCGTTGGCACACTGACAGGCCAAAATCAAGTCTTCTTCCAACAACAGAAGCCAACTTAATCTGCCGTCGTTGTTAGAGATGCTCATGTTTTCCTTTTTTTGCTACTTTACTAAAAACTTGTAGTCTGTGCATATCGATCGAATGCACAACTTAATTAAGTGAGAGCGATGCATTTGCTTTTAAAAAAAGCATAGATTTCAGAATTTTGCTATGTCAGCAATCTCATAGTTGTCATTGGTGATATGAGACCCAATTGATAATTAAGTCAGGATTTTGTACCATTAGCAGGGTAACGGCGTCTCCTAGTTTAATCACATACTTGTGAGTTTATAAGACGTGTAAGTATATTAGTTGATTGACGGGAAGCTCAAATGCACAACTTAAACAAGTCAGACCAAAAGCACGGTTCTTATCCAAAAACATAGATACTTGCATCTCATTCTCACCTACCTCACACGGACAGAAGTAGCATTTGGTTGAGAAATTAGAAGAACAGCAGCCATCTACTCGGGTAATTGGATGACGTACCTTGTACCACAGCAAGCCTTGCCAGCCGTGCTATTGTACGTGTGGGACGAAGCTCAGGGAGGCGACGAACGCGGCAAACATGGCCACGAAGGTGACCGCCGAGGAGGGAGGGCCCGCAGCTCGCCCACGAGCGCCTCGCCGGGCGACGAAAGCTGCGGCCTTAGGGACGGCGCGCAGCTGGCCTACGAGCGCCGCGCTGGGCGAGGGACGCCATGGCCGCAGGGATGGTGAGCAGTTTGCTGACGAGCGCCGCGCGCGGAGGACCACGGAGATGACGCGCTCGCCGAGGAAGACAACCAGCCGGATGAGCCAGCTTGCGGGGATGTCCAGGACCCTCCTGCGCGGACATGGTAGCAAATCGAGGTCGCGGCGTTCGCCGTCGAGATGTCTCCCGGCCGTGGAGAAGCTACTGATTTGGCTGTGGGGAAAGTGAGAGGATAAGAGAGGATACGAAATGAGCGGTTGGTCTTTTCCTGCGTTTGGTTAAGAGACGGGGCGGCCGGTTTTGTTTAATTGCTGGATATTTTAGGGAAAAGGAGGGCAGAAGCAGGGGGCCGTTGGATGAGGGCGGATCACGGATGAGAGTATTCTGTGGGAGCAGGCAAGCCCCGGCTTTTAGACGATCACCGTATATTAACAGATTAGATTTTTTTTTGCGAGAATATAAACAGATGAGCTAAACAGAAGGCAGAACAAACCAACTCTATAGATCAGTTGGACGAGAGAGAGAGAAAAGAAATTACTACTGGCGATCATCCGTTAGTCACCGCATTCGCCAGGGAAGAAGCTTTTTGCCATGCCAATGCCATCGCCGAGATGGGCATCTGTGCCCAGCGGGTTCCACCTGTTAGAGATCGTCGGCTACTCCCGCGCCAAAGACATGCCCACTAGCGCGGCCCTGGAGTCTGGACCGTTCATGGTTGGAGGCTATCGATGGTGTATCCAGGTCTACCCGAACGATAGATTGCCGGAGGATGCCGATTGCATAGCTGTTTCTTTCGCTCTCATCCAGGATGTTGAGCACCCTGTGAAAGTGCACGCTGCGTTCAGTTTCATCGACGAGGTTGAAAAGCAAGATCCTAGGCATGTTCGTACAATTCAGATAACTCATGTGCCTGGCAATTGCTGCATGGGTTTCCCCAGATACATCACAAGGGAAGCCTTCGAAAAGTCCGAGCATCTCAAGAACGACTGTTTCACCATCCGGTGTGATCTCATCATCGTTCAGGAAGGGCTACAGGGCGTCAACGCTAGAGCAAACGCCGACTGATATTATCGGCAGACTGCACAAAATGTAACCGATCATCCATGCCGGAGTTGATGTCAGTGTTGAGGTATAATAGTGGATTATGTCCATCATGTTTACACTATTTGTGGAATTCATGCCGGAATAGTATTGTTGACTAACCACTGTATTTCTTGTCTCTGCTCTAACTCAGCAAATTGCTTGCTGTTTTTCTTTTCTTTTCAACAAGAGCATAGAATCCTAAAACGCACTTTCAGTGCATGGCGGCAGTGGTGCACTTTATCGTAGCCGTTGTTATTTGCATGAAGATGGCAACTACATGTATCAGGCTGTTACGTGCTATATTTTACAACGCTTAGAGCATCTTCAGCAGGCGCGCGGCGCACTAAAAAAGCGTTTATGGCATCTCCGTAGCCAGTTTTTGCGCGTCGTGAAGCGCTGGCTCCAGCGGCCGCAGCAACAAAAAGCGTGCGTGCACCTCCAACAGACGTGCTATATTTGTTTCCGACTCGGTACACATTCGGCTCGGCATAGATAGATAAACGATAGATAGATAGTACATAGATAGATAAGACCGATACATAGATAGTTTATAGCTTCCTTCTACGATAGATAATAAAAAACTACTCCTCCTCGTCCTCTGACTCCGCCCCCAACTCCGACTCCAACTCCTCGGTGATGTCCTCCTCCGATGTAATGAAGGAGTCAAGGTACCGATCGTCGTTGGAGTCTCAGGACGACGTTGCTCCTAGGTCGATGTTGAATTGAGCGGCCGCCTTCCGCGTACGCCTTGTCATTGCGAAGGGAGGCTCGCTCCGCCCTCCTCTCCTTCCTCTCTGCCCTCCTTTGCTCGAAAAACTGGCGCTCGTTGATGACGTCCTGCAAGAAACATTGGCGCCACTGCTCCATAGCTTCCTCCTCCATCTCGACGATGTTAAGACGGCGCTGACACCTCCGGTTGTCGCGGCGATCCTCATCGATGATAAGCCGCGGGGGAGGCGCCAGCTCCCGCGTCGGCACGTTCGGGAAATTCATGTCCTTACGAGGCCGCTGGAGGCGCCACGCCGCCGCGTCGTATGCACGGACGGCCTCGTGGGCGGTGTCAAAGGTGCCGAGGCCGAGGCGCATGTCGCCAGACTGGATCTCGGCGAAGAAGGCGCCGGAGGGGCGCGCGCGGACACCGCGGTAGCCCGAAATTCCTCGACAGCGTGGCGGCGAAGCAAGAAAGCGGCAGAGGGAGCAGGGAGAGAGCGGCAGAGGAGCGCGTGGCGAGGTGGAGTGCGGCGGGAGGGCGCGTGGCGGCCGCTGTATTTATAAAGCACGTCGGACGATCGTGCGCCAAAACTAGTACGCGCCCGGCCGCTTTATCGTGCGTGTGATCTTTTCCCACGCGTCTGATTTTCCTGCCACCACTAGAGCGTGCGAACCTACCCTGCGTGCGTTAAAATTGTCTTTTACCGCGCGCTCGTTTTTTACAACCACCGTTGGAGATGCTCTTATACTAGAAGCAGTGGCGGCGCCACGGTAGGGGCGACTACGGTCGGCCGCCCCGGGTCGCCGAAATCCCCGTATACGAAAAATACGATTCGTTTGCTACATAGGCTGATACATGTGGGGACTTGCACTGGACTGCACGGTCAAACACAAGCCCAATAGCAGCCCATAGCCCCAATCTGTTAGCGGCCACGCCCCAATCCACCGAGCAATAGGTAATCCCAGTAAATTCCCAAATCGAGCCATGCAGCCAGCGCCCAGCGAGGCCAACCTAGCCGCCGCCGGCTCACCGCCACAGAGCTCCGCCTCGCCGGACCGTCAGCCACCGTCCGCCAGCCGCCGGGCACCTGATCCAGATCTGCGTCCGCGGATGGGGCGAACCAAAAGAAGATGTCCCAGGTCTGGGAGGAGGCAGCGGCGGCAGAGCATCTAACTCGTGCAAACGCGCAGCTACAGTTTGCAAAATCAGCAAGCGCAATCAGCAGGTAGTCCAACTCCAATCCATTTCCTTCTGATGTTGATCTTCAATGTGTACCCAACTACAAATTGCTGCTTATTTTGGAACCAATTGGTGCAATCCAGTGCTATACATGGTTATGTTGTAATGTAGGATTTTGTAAGAAAATGAAACCAATTGCTACTTATTTTGAAAATCACCTAACTACTGAATCTCAAGCTCCTGTTCCTGTTCATGAAACTGATGCAAACATTTCATCCAATGAAACCTCGGATGCAAACATTGTAGAAGATCTTGTTCATGAACCTGAAGTATCTAACCAGGGTTCTCATGATAACACTTTGCAAACTTCTATCTATTCTAATTCAACCTGATCCGGGACTCCGAAAACAAATTTGTGATTATTCTGCTACAGAATTCAAAGATGCAGCGAGGAGGGAATATTTGAAGAAAGGCCCATATCAACACTATGGTCATGATTTCTCTCGCAGCATGTTCATGTTAAATTTTGTGATTTTTGGTGGTTACACCACCTAGTTGTCGTGAATCTTGAACTGTTCTACATCATTGGTTATGTTAATTTTACGGTGCATCTAGCTTCATATTTGAACTTTATGAGATTTGGTTCAACAGACTTGCATTTGTCAATGAAAAATTTGCATCTCAAATATTTCGCCCCGGCTAAGTTCAATTCCTGGATCCGCCACTGACTAGAAGGATTGCTTCATGTGTGTATATGAGTTTGGTCCAAGACGCGTTGGGGTTGAAGCTGAGCATACAGGACCGGCACATGTCGGGGCCACATTGCGTCCAAATCAGGCTAGACCGACGCCGACGGTGGCCTCCGCCCGGAGTTCGTCACCGTCTTCGACGTTGGATCCGGGGCCAGCGAGGGCTACCACTACCTAGAGGCAACACGGAGGGGAGGATGTCAAATCCGGTCTCGAGCACCAATCTAGCAAGCTCTTCCCCGCTGAGATCTGCATCGCCGATTGGCCCTGGTCCACGCCGCGACACGGAGTGGATCAAGTTGCAAAAAGAGTGTCCAATTACATTGCAAACTGACAACAAAATATGTGCTGATAAATTTTGAAAAAAAAACGCTAATTAATTACTTGTCATTTTTGTATCTCGAGCAATGTTTCGAATTTTGATTTGAAATTTTGTAACAAGAGACATCAATGTTCCGTCGATGTGCTGCATTTTTTTCAGAATTTTTTAAACATTTTAAAAATGTTTTTCGGACATTTGGAGCACCGAGAGCACCCCAAGCCTGAGAGCACTAGATACTTTTCCGGACCAGTACCAACCTTGGTACAAGAAGCAACAAGGTAGAACACTACATAGAGAATGTTGTGCCAGTACATCGAGAGAATGGCTGGAATACTAGTTCTGTACACAAGCGGCTATTTAGCTATATTGCGAGCAATGAATGCATACTAGTAGTTGGGGGTCGTCATTGCGGACCGCTTGAGGGGAATCTGTGCGTACCCCATCTTTATCTCGAAATTACAAAAAACATTCTCACGTCACATGAACATCACAATCATCTCAAAAAGAAAAGAAAAAGAAGCCTAGAAAAACTTATCTTGAGAAAAAAAAGCGAAAAGTCTCACAACCATTTAGAAAAAACCAACAAGAATAAAAAACTTTCCCACCATGACCAACTAGCATGCGTCACGTGGCGTGGCTGGTTGGCCACCATTCTAGCGCTCCTTAATGGGTTTAATCTCTGATCTCAAGGCACGAACACGGTCCAGATAAAGAGGTGAGTGGATGCCGAGGTTAGAAGCAAGTTTTCAATAGAATCCAGGCTTCTTCATCGACAGATTCACACAAGCATACATTTATTGACTACTCCCTCTGTTCCATAATGTAAGACGTTTTTTAGCATTACGAAGGAAGTACATTATTAAATAATGCCAATAACCAGACATTAATGATGAATAGGAGAAAGTAAAGAAAACCCCGAGGCCATTTGTCTTGCAACAGAACCTTCATAATCATATCGCAGACCACATGACGTATGACCGAATAACATAATACACTGCTCTTAGAGCAAACTTTCAAGAAGGGGTGTGGCACGGGCGCAGAAGCAGGCGAGTTCAGTAAAAGGTCGAATATTCAATTTTCATTTCCAAAGCAAAGCTTCGAGTCAACGCATTCAGTACGGCCACGAGGAAGCTCTATGACATTCCCTCCGTTTTTATTTAGTTCGCATATTAGGTTTGGTCAAAATCAAGCTTTACAAACTTTGACCAATTTTATATACAAAAATATTAAGATATACAATAACAAATCAACACATTAGATTTATTATTAAATGTGCTTTCACATTGTATAGATTTATTATGATAAATGTCTATATTGTTTTCTATAAACTTGGTCAAACTTTACGAAGTTTGACTTCAGTCAACTCTAATATGCAGAGTAAATAAAAACGAAGGGAGTATAACAAGTCCTTTTTTTTATGGGTACTATGGTGCAACAAGTCAACAATTGACACAAGCTCTCTCTCTCTCTCATATGCGTGCACTCGTACAAGGACACAAAGAAATTTATCATAGCGTAGCGCTGCAAGCCAACATGAACCTACCAATACCTAGAAACAACAAAATTACTCAAACATGACCTGCATTATGCATGGGAATCAGACACACATGTACAAGCAGATTACAAAGTTACTCAAGAACATGCCCATGGCGGTGATCGGGGTCGTTGTGGAGATGGCGTTGGCCCTCGAACCGCGCCGGGACACGCGGTCCACTTCTTCTTCCTTGCAGTCTCCTTTTAGTCGACTGCTTGACAGCATGGTGGAAGGGATCGGTGGTTTTTGTAATCTAATACTAACCATAGTGGGAGTAACATAAATGATAACATCATACATATCTAGGTAAAATAGATGATACGAGAGTTAATTAATGAAGAAAGAGCGACATATGGTAACATAGTGTGAGATCTAAGATGTATATTCGGCCATCGCCATGGAACTGTTCTACAAGAGGAGGATTATAGGGACGAAGCTCTCGCAGGAGCACACACCACACACCAACACTAGCCGTTATCCAATCGCCACCGTCTTCTATCTGGAAGCAGTGTATTTGTAGGTCGGCACTCTAGGCCCATTATGGCCCAGCTAGCCGAGCCGGAAGGCGAGGCTGTCTCTTGGGCCTGCTCTTCTCTTCTGTCGACTCCTGGCCTGTCTCGGGATCGCTGACAATCCCACCCTCCTTAGAAACGGCTTGCCCCCAAGCCGGCGCCCGGGGAAACTTTTGCTGCAGCGTCACCTTATCTTCCCAGGCGGCCATCTCGACAGGCGTAGCACTCAACTTGATCAATACTTGAACAAGAGACCCAGAACCCCGACGAACCACTTTTTGATCCAAAATCTGTTCAGGGATTTGAAACTGAGTATCAGGGCTAGGCAGCTGAGGCAATACCTGATGCTTGGGTTGTAACACTTTCCGCAGGAGAGACACATGAAACACTGGATGAACTTTACTGTCCGCCGGCAATTGGAGCCGATAGGCCACTGCCCCAATGCGTTCCAATATCTCAAACGGCCCATAAAATTTGAATGCCAGCTTATGGTTGGCCCTAGGAGCAACTGACGATTGCAAGTAAGGTTGCAGTTTCAGAAGAAAAAAAACCCGCTCCCCTACTGCAAATTCACAACCACTTCGATATTTGTCTGCCTGTATCTTCATGCGCTGCTGTGCCCGCAACAGGTGTTGACGCACCGACTCCGAAACGACCTATCTATCTGCAAGCCACTGATGCAAGTCCTCCGACTGAATTGCATCTTCTGCAGTCAATCCAAAGTGACGCGGAGCATGGCCATATATGATTTCAAATGGAGTTTTCCCAGTAGCTGAGTGCCAGTTAGTGTTATACCAGAACTCACATAATGGAATCCATTTGGCCCATCGAGAAGGATGAGCACTTACAAAACATCTGAGAAAGCATTCGACTTGCTGATTAACTCTTTTCGTCTGCCCGTCAGATTGTGGGTGGCGAGCCGTGCTCATTCTGAGTAGAACACCACACCTCTGAAATAACTCCTTCCAAAACTTGGTAGTAAATACTCGGTCGCGATCAGAAACAATAGAAAGAGGCATGCCATGTAACCGATAAACTGTATTCAGAAACGCTTCAGCCACAGTCTCTGCAGTAAACGGATGATGCAAAGGAACAAAATGCACATACTTTGATAGCTTATCGATGACCACCAACAGACAATTGTAGCGGCCAGATGCAGGTAATCCCTCGACAAAATCCATAGTAACCATTTCCCAGGGTGTATTTGGAACTGGCAGAGGCTGCAGTAAACCTGGATAAGGCACTCGTTCAGGTTTCGCCTGCTGACACACCAAGCATTGTTGCACATAGGTTTTCACAAATTCCCTCATATATTTCGAGCGAAATAACTGACGAACTCTCCTGTAAGTTACCAGAAATCCAGAATGCCCTCCGATAGGACTGTCATGGAATGCAGCCACAATTTTTGTTTGCAGCTCAGGACATTGCCCCACCCACACACATTTCCCTACTTTGAGGATTCCAGCCCTAAGAGAAAACTTGTTGTCAGAATTGGGAGCAGTAGCTAGCTTTTGTAGCAATGCAGAAGCAAATTGATCCTCTTGATAACTTTGCTCAATCTCTTGCAACCACGCAGGTTGAACATAAGTGACATTATGCAGTTCAGGCAACACATCAGCAACAGTATTTGGTCTGTGAGAAAGAGAGTCAGCAGCACTATTGTTAGATCCTTTCTTATAAGTGATAGTATACTGCATCCCCAACAGTTTTGTAAGTGCTTTCTACTGCCACTTAGTGTGTAAACGTTGCTTAGTCAAACTTGCTAAGCTGCGCTGATCAGTTCTGCTAACAAATTCAGAAACTTGAAGATACTGACGCCACTGCTCCACTGCCAACAAAATAGCCAGATATTCCTTCTCATACACTAACAGAGTCTGGTTCCTGGGTCCAAGTGCTTTACTGACATAAGCTAGCGGATGACCATCTTGCATGAGCACAGCACCCACCCCAACATCACAAGCATCTGTTTCCACAACAAAAGTTTTAGAGAAATCAGGAAGAGCCAGAACTGGAGCTGAGACTAGAGCTTGTTTCAATAGGACAAAAGCTTGGTTTTCTACATCTGTCCAATGATATGGATCACCTTTCTTCAAGAGATTTGACAGTGGTTTGCTCAGCATCCCATAATGTGAAATAAACTTTCTATAATAGCCAGCTAACCCCAAAAATCCCCTGACTTCCTTAGCAGAAACTGGAACTGGCCATTCTCGAATAGTAGAGATCTTAGCAGGATCTGCAGCTACTCCTTCTCCACTGATGACATGCCCCAGATAACTAATTTTTGTCTGAGCAAAAGCACACTTGGAGAGTTTCACATGCCACTTGTGTTTTTCCAACAAAGCTAACACTTGAGCCAGGTGTTCCAAATGCTGAGCATAAGTTTTACTAAAGATGAGGATATCATCAAAGAAGACCACTGCACAAACTCTCAACACAGGTGATAGAGTGTCACACATTGCAAAATTGAAAGTGTTGGGTCCACCAGTCAGGCCCATTGAGATCACCAAAAACTCATAATTCCCAGTATGAGTCTGAAAAGCAGTTTTATACTCTTCTCCAGGGGGCAGCCTTATCTGGTGATATCCAGCTCTCAAATCCAGTTTAGAAAACCAACAAGATCCTGCCAACTCATCCAATAACTCATCAATGACTGGAATAGGGAATTTACTTTTAGCTGTCAAAGCATTTAGATGTCTAAAATCAATGACAGGCCTCCATGTCTTGTCCTTCTTTTGCACCAAAATCATGGCTGAAGAAAAGAACTGTTGCTGTGCCTAATAATTCCAGAAGTCAACATCTCCTGAACTTGTTTTTCCAACTCATCTTTTAACACAGGAGCCAGTCTATAAGGTCTGGTTGAAAAGGGCTGAGCTCCAGGAATTAATGGAATATTATGTGTTGGGGAACGTAGTAATTTAAAAAATTTCCTACACACACGCAAGATCATGGTGATGCATAGCAACGAGAGGGGAGAGTGTTGTCTACGTACCCTCGTAGACCGGCAACGGAAGCGCTGACACAACGTAGAGGAAGTAGTCGTACGTCTTCCCGATCTGACCGATCCAAGTATCGAACGTATGGCACCTCCGAGTTCTGCACACGTTCAACTCAGTGACGTCCCTCAAGCTCCGATCCAGCAAAGTGTCGAGGGAGAGTTTCATCAGCACGACGGCGTGATGACGGTGATGATGTTCTACCGACGCAGGGCTTCGCCTAAGCACCGCTACGATATGACCGAGGTGGAATATGGTGGAAGGGGGCACCGCACACGGCTAAGGAACGATCACGAAGATCAACTTGTGTGTCATGGGGTGCCCCCTTGCCCCCGTATATAAAGGAGGGAGAGGGGGAGGTGCGGCCGGCCCAAGGGGTGCGCCTGGAGGAGTCCTACTCAGGACTCCCCCCTCTTGCCTTGTTGGAAAAGGAAGGGGGAAGGGAGAAAGAGGAAAGGGGGGCGCCGCCCCCCCCCCTTCCTTGTCCTATTCAGACTAGGGGGGAGGGGGCGCGCGGCCTGCCCTGGCCGGCCCTCCTCTTCTCCCTTAGGGCCCATGTAGGCCCAATAACCCCCGGGGGGTTCCGGTAACCCCCCGGTACTCCGGTAAAATCCCGATTTCACCCGGAACGTTTCCGATATCCAAATATAGGCTTCCAATATATCAATCTTTATGTATCGACCATTTTGAGACTCCTCGTCATGTCCGTGATCACATCCGGGACACCGAAAAACCTTCGGTACATCAACACACAAAAACCCTAATTACGATCGTCACCGAACTTTAAGCGTGCGGACCCTACGGGTTCGAGAACTATGTAGACATGACCGAGACACATCTCTGATCAATAACCAATAGCGGAACTTGGATGCTCATATTGGCTCCTACATATTCTATGAAGATCTTTATCGGTCAGACCGCATAACAATATACGTTGTTCCCTTTGTCATCGGTATGTTACTTGCCCGAGATTCGATCGTCGGTATCTCAATACCTTGTTCAATCTCGTTACCGTCAAGTCTCTTTACTCGTTCCATAATACATCATCTCGCAACTAACTCATTAGTTGCAATGCTTGCAAGGCTTAGGTGATGTGCATTACCGAGAGGGCCCAGAGATACCTCTCCGACAATCGGAGTGACGAATCCTAATCTCGAAATACGCCAACCCAACAAATACCTTCAGAGACACCTGTAGAGCACCTTTATAATCACCCAGTTACGTTGTGACGTTTGGTAGCACACAAAGTGTTCCTCCGGTAAACGGGAGTTGCATAATCTCATAGTCATAGGAACATATGTAAGTTATGAAGAAAGCAATAGCAACAAACTAAACGATCAAGTGCTAAGCTAATGGAATGGGTCAAGTCAATCACATCATTCTCCTAATGATGTGATCCCGTTAACCAAATGACAACTCATGTCTATGGTTAGGAAACATAACCATCTTTGATCAACGAGCTAGTCAAGTAGATGCATACTAGTGACATTCTGTTTGTCTATGTATTCACACATGTATTATGTTTCCGGTTAATACAATTCTAGCATGAATAATAAACATTTATCATGATATAAGGAAATAAATAATAACTTTATTATTGCCTCTAGGGCATATTTCCTTCAGTCTCTCACTTGCACTAGAGTCAATAATCTAGTTCACATCGCCATGTGATTTAATACCAACAATTCACATCACCATGTGATTAACACCCATAGTTCACATCGACATGTGACCAACACCCAAAGGGTTTACTAGAGTCAATAATCTAGTTCACACCCAAATGGTACTAAGGTGTGATCATGTCTTGCTTGTGAGAGAACTTTAGTCAACGGGTCTGCCACATTCAGATCCGTAAGTATTTTGCAAATTTCTATGTCAACAATGCTCTGCACGGAGCTACTCTAGCTAATTGCTCCCACTTTCAATATGTATCCAGATTGAGATTTAGAGTCATCTGGATCAGTGTCAAAATTTGCATCAACGTAACCCTTTACGACGAACCTTTTTGTCACCTCCATAATCGAGAAACATATCCTTATTCCACTAAGGATAATTTTGACCGCTGTCCAGTGATCTACTCCTAGATCACTATTTTACTCCCTTGCCAAAAACAGTGTAGGGTATACAATAGATCTGGTACACAGCATGGCATATTTTATAGAACCTATGGCCAAGGCATAGGGAATGAGTTTCATTCTCTTTCTATCTCTCTGCCGTGGTCGGGCTTTGAGTCTTACTCAGTTTCACACCTTGTAACACAGGCAAGAACCCTTTCTTTGATTGTTCCATTTTGAACTACTTCAAAATCTTGTCAAGGTATGTACTCATTGAAAAACTTATCAAGCGTCTTGATCTATCTCTATAGATCTTGATGCTCAATATGTATGTAGCTTCACCGAGGTCTTTCTTTGAAAAACTCCTTTCAAACACTCATTTATGCTTTGCAGAATAATTCTACATTATCTCCGATCAACAATATGTCATTCACATATACTTATCATAAATGATGTAGTGCTCCCACTCACTTTCTTGTAAATACAGGCTTCACTGCAAGTCTGCATAAAACTATATGCTTTGATCAACTTATCAAAGCGTATATTCCAACTCCGAGATGCTTGCACCAGTCCATAGATGGATCGCTGGAGCTTGCATATTTTATTAGCACCTTTAGGATTGACAAAACCTTCTGGTTGCATCATATAAACTCTTCTTTAATAAATCCATTAAGGAATGCAGTTTTGTTTATCCATTTGCCAGATTTCATAAAATGTGGCAATTGCTAACATGATTCGGACAGACTTAAGCATAGATACAAGTGAGAAACTCTCATTGTAGTCAACACCTTGAACTTGTCGAAAACCTTTTGCGACAATTCTAGCTTTGTAGATAGTAACACTACTATCAATGTCCGTCTTCCTCTTGAAGATCCATTTAATCTCAATGGCTTGCCGATCTTTGGGCAAGTCAATCAAAGTCCATACTTTGTTCTCATACATGGATCTCATCTCAGATTTCATGGCCTCAAGCCATTTCGCGGAATCTGGGCTCATCATCGCTTCCTCATAGTTCGTAGGCTTGTCATGGTCAAGTAACATGACCTCCAGAACAGGATTACCGTACCACTCTGGTGCGGATCTCACTCTGCTTTACCTACGAGGTTCGGTAGTAACTTGATCTGAAGTTACATGATCATCATCATTAGCTTCCTCACTAATTGGTGTAGTAGTCACAGGAACATATTTTTGTGATGAACTACTTTCCAATAAGGGAGCAAGTACAATTACCTCATCAAGTTCTACTTTCCTCCCACTCACTTCTTTCGAGAGAAACTCCTCTAGAAAGGATCCATTCAAAGCAACGAATATCTTGCCTTTAGATCTGTGATAGAAGGTGTACCCAACATTTTCTTTTGGGTATCCTA
Source organism: Triticum urartu (assembly GCF_003073215.2). Taxonomy (NCBI): domain Eukaryota; kingdom Viridiplantae; phylum Streptophyta; class Magnoliopsida; order Poales; family Poaceae; genus Triticum; species Triticum urartu. The sequence continues at coordinate 84,129,699 of NC_053023.1, forward strand.
TGAAGACGCACTTCTCCGATTTGGGTTTGAGCTTATCAGGTTGAAACTTTTTCACATAAGCATTGCAACCTCAAACTTTAAGAAACGACAACTTAGGTTTCTTGCCAAACCATAGTTCATACGGTGTCATCTCAACGGATTTAGATGGTGCCCTATTTAACGTGAATGCAGTTGTCCCTAATGCATAACCCCAAAACGATAGTGGTAGATCGGTAAGAGACATCATGGATCGCACCATATCTAATAAAGTACGGTTATGACGTTCGGACACACCATTACACTGTGGTGTTCCAGGTGGCGTGAGTAGTGAAACTATTTCACATTGTTTTTAACTGAAGGCTAAACTCGTAACTCAAATATTTTACTTCTGTGATCATATCATAGAAACTTTTATTTTTGTTACGATGATTATCCACTTCACTCTGAAATTCTTTGAACTTTTCAAATGTTTCAGACTTGTGTTTCATCAAGTAGATATACTCATATCTTCTCAAATCATCTGCGAAGGTCAGAAAATAATGATACCTGCCGCGAGCCTCAATATTCATCGAACCACATACATCAGTATGTATGATTTCCAACAAATCTGTTGCTCGCTCCATTGTTCCGGAGAACGGAGTCTTAGTCATCTTGCCCATGAGGCATGGTTCGCAAACATCAACTAATTCATAATCAAGTGATTCCAAAAGCCCATCAGCATGGATTTTCTTCATGCTCTTTACACCAATATGACCTAAACGGCAGTGCCACAAATAAGTTGCACTATCATTATTAACTTTGCATCTTTTGGTTTCAATATTATGAATATGTGTATCACTACGATCGAGATCCAATGAACCATTTTCATTGGGTGTGTAACCATATAAAGTTTTATTCATGTAAACAAAACAACAATTTATTCTCTTACTTAAATGAATAACATGATCAAATCATATTCATGCTCAACGCAAACACCAAATAACACTTATTTAGGTTCAACACTAATCCCAAAAGTATAGGGAGTGTGTGATGATGATCATATCAATCTTGGAACCACTTCCAACACACATCGTCACTTCACCCTTAACTAGTCTATGTTCATTCTGCAACTCCCGTTTCGAGTTACTACTCTTAGCAACTGAACCAGTATCAAATACCGAGGGGTTGCTACGAACACTAGTAAAATACACATCAATAATCGGTATATCAAATATACCTTTGTTCACTTTGCCATCCTTCTTATCCGCCAAATACTTGGGGCAGTTCCGCTTCCAGTGACCAGTCCCTTTGCAGTAGAAGCACTTAGTCTCAGGCTTAGGACCAGACTTGGGCTTCTTCAATTGAGCAGCAACTTGCTTGCCGTTCTTCTTGAAGTTCCCCTTCTTCCCTTTGCCCTTTTCTTGAAACTAGTGGTCTTGTCTACCATCAACACTTGATATTTTTCTTGATTTCTACCTTCATTGATTTCAGCATTACGAAGAGCTTGGGAATCGTTTCCGTTATCCCTTGCATATCATAGTTCATCACGAAGTTCTACTAACTTGGTGATGGTGACTAGAGAATTCTATCAATCACTATTTTATCTGGAAGATTAACTTCCACTTGATTCAAGCGATTGTAGTACCCGGACAATTTGAGCACATGCTCACTTCTTGAGCTATTCTCCTCCATCTTTTAGCTATAGAACTTGTTGTAGACTTCATATCTCTCAACTCAGGTATTTGCTTGAAATATTAACTTCAACTCCTGGAACATCTCATATGGTCCATGACGTTCAAAACGTCTTTGAAGTCCCGATTCTAAGCCGTTTAAGCATGGTGCACTAAACTATCAAGTAGTCATCATATTGAGCTAGCCAAATATTCATAACATCTGCATCTGCTCCTGCAATAGGTTTGTCACCTAGCGGTGCATCAAAGACATAAGTGTTCTGTGCAGCAATGAGGACAAACCTCAGATCACGGATCCAATCCGCATCATTGCTACTAACATCTTTCAACTTAGTTTTCTCTAGGAACATATCAAAAATAAAACAGGGGAGCTAAACGCGAGCTATTGATCTACAACATAGATATGCTAATACTACCAGGACTAAGTTCATGATAAATTAAGTTCAATTAATCATATTACTTAATAACTCCCACTTAGAAAGATATCCCTCTAATCTTCTAAGTGATCACGTGATCCAAATCAACTAAACCATGTCCGTTCATCACGTGAGATGGAGTAGTATCAATGGTGAACATCAATATGTTGATCATATCTACTATATGGTTCACGCTCGACCTTTCGGTCTCCGTGTTCCGAGGCCATATCTGTTATATGCTAGGCTCGTCAAGTTTAACCTGAGTATTCCGCGTGTGCAACTGTTTTGCACCCGTTGTATTTGAACGTAGAGCCTATCACACCCGATCATCACGTGGTGTCTCAGCACGAAGAACTTTCGCAAAGGTGCATACTTAGGGAGAACACTTATACTTTGATAGTTTAGTGAGGGATCATCTTATAATGCTACCGTCAATCAAAGCAAGATAAGATGCATAAAAGATAAACATCACATGCAATCAATATAAGTGACATGATATGGCCATCGTCATCTTGTACTTGTGATCTCCATCTCCGAAGTACCGTCATGATCACCATCGTCACCGACGCGACACCTTGATCTCCATCGTAGCATCGTTGTCGTCTCGCCAATCTTATGCTTCCACGACTATCACTACCGCTTAGTGATAAAGTAAAGCATTACAGCGTGATTGTATTGCATACAATAAAGCGACAACCATATGGCTCCTGCCAGTTGCCGATAACTCGGTTACAAAACATGATCATCTCATACAATAAAATTTAGCATCATGTCTTGACCATATCACATCACAACATGCCCTCCAAAAACAAGTTAGACGTCCTCTACTTTGTTGTTGCAAGTTTTACGTGGCTGCTACGGGCTTAGCAAGAATCGTTCTTACCTACGCATCAAAACCACAACGATAGTTTGTCAATTTGGTGATGTTTTAACCTTCGCAAGGACCGGGCGTAGCCACACTTGGTTCAACTAAAGTTGGAGAAACTGACACCCGCCAGCCACCTATGTACAAAGCACGTCGGTAGAACCAGTCTCGCGTAAGTGTACGCGTAATGTCGGTCCGGGCCGCTTCATCCAACAATACCGCCGAACCAAAGTATGACATGCTGGTAAGCAGTATGACTTATATCGACCACAACTCACTTGTGTTCTACTCGTGCATAACATCAACGCATAAAACCTAGGCTCGGATGCCACTGTTGGGGAACGTAGTAATTTCAAAAATTTCCTACGCACACGCAAGATCATGGTGATGCATAGCAACAAGAGGGGAGAGTGTTGTCTACGTACCCTCGTAGACCGGCAACGGAAGCGCTGACACAAAGTAGAGGAAGTAGTCGTACGTCTTCCCGATCCGACCGATCCAAGTACCGAACGTACGGCACCTCCGAGTTCTGCACACGTTCAACTCGGTGACGTCCCTCGAGCTTGAAGGAAATATGCCCTAGAGGCAATAATAAAGTTATTATTTATTTCCTTATATCATGATAAATGTTTATTATTCATGCTAGAATTGTATTAACCGGAAACATAATACATGTGTGAATACATAGACAAACAGAGTGTCACTAGTATGCCTCTACTAGACTAGCTCATTAATCAAAGATGGTTATGTTTCCTAACCATGGACAAAGAGTTGTTATTTGATTAACGGGATCACATCATTAGGTGAATGATCTGATTGACTTGACCCATTCCATTAGCTTAGCACCCGATCGTTTAGTATGTTGCTATTGCTTTCTTCATGACTTATACATGTTCCTATGACTATGAGATTATGCAACTCCCATTTGCCGGAGGAACACTTTGTGTGCTACCAAACGTCACAACGTAACTGGGTGATTATAAAGGTGCTCTACAGGTGTCTCCAAAGGTACATGTTGGGTTGGCGTATTTCGAGATTAGGATTTGTCACTCCGATTGTCGGAGAGGTATCTCTGGGCCCTCTCGGTAATGCACATCACTCAAGCCTTGCAAGCATTGCAACTAATGAGTTAGTTGTGAGATGATGTATTACGGAACGAGTAAAGAGACTTGCCGGTAACGAGATTGAACTAGGTATTGAGATACCGACGATCGAATTTCGGGCAAGTAACATACCGATGACAAAAGGAACAACATATGTTGTTATGCGGTCTGACCGATAAAAGATCTTCGTAGAATATGTAGGAGCCAATATGAGCATCCAGGTTCCGCTATTGGTTATTGACTGGAGACATGTCTCGGTCATGTCTACATTGTTCTCGAACCCGTAGGGTCCGCACGCTTAAGGTTTTGATGACAGTTATATTATGAGTTTATGCATTTTGATGTACCGAAGTTTGTTCGGAGTCCCGGATGTGATCACGGGCATGACGAGGAGTCTCAAAATGGTCGAGACATAAAGATTGATATATTGGAAGCCTATATTTGAATATCGGAAGTGTTCCGGGTGAAATCGGGATTTTACCGGAGTACCGGGAGGTTACCGGAACCCCCCAGGAGGTATATGGGCCTTAGTGGAAAAGAGAAGAGGCAGCCAGAGATGGGCCGCGCGCCCCTCCCCTCCCTTGGTCCGAATAGGACAAGGAGAGGGGGCCGGCCCCCCTTCCTCTTTTCCCCCCTCCGCGAATCCTATTCCAACTAGGATTGGGGGGGGGGGAATCCTACTCCCGGAGGGAGTAGGACTCCTCCTGGCGTGCCCTCTCCTGGCCGGCCCCACTCCCCCTTTGATCCTTTATATACGGAGGCAGGGGCACCCCTAGACACACAAGTTGATCCACGTGATCATATTCTTAGCCGTGTGCGGTGCCCCCTTCCACCATAGTCCTCGATAATATTGTAGCGGTGCTTAGGCGAAGCCCTGCGACGGTAGTACATCAAGATCGTCACCACGCCGTCGTGCTGACGGAACTCTTCCCCGACACTTTGCTAGATCGGAGTCCGGGGATCATCATCGAGCTGAACGTGTGCTAGAACTCGGAGGTGCCGTAGTTTCGGTGCTTGATCGGTCGGGCCGTGAAGACGTACGACTACATCAACCACGTTGTGCTAACGCTTCCGTTGTCGATCTACAAGGGTACGTAGATCACACTCTCCCCTCTCGTTGCTATGCATCACCATGATCTTGCGTGTGCGTAGGAATTTTTTTTGAAATTACTACGTTCCCCAACAGTGGCATCCGAGCCTAGGTTTTATATGTTGATGTTATATGCATGAGTAGAACACAAGTGAGTTGTGGGCGATATAAGTCATACTGCTTACCAGCATGTCATACTTTGGTTCGGCGGTATTGTTGGACGAAGCGTCCCGGACCGACATTACGCGTACGCTTACGCGAGACCGGTTCTCCCGACGTGCTTTGCACAAAGGTGGCTAGCGGGTGACAGTTTCTCCAACTTTAGTTGAACCGAGTGTGGCTACGCCCGGTCCTTGCGAAGGTTAAAACAGCACCAACTTGACAAACTATCGTTGTGGTTTTGATGCGTAGGTAAGATTGGTTCTTGCTTAAGCCCGTAGCAGCCACGTAAAACTTGCAACGACAAAGTAGAGGACGTCTAACTTGTTTTTGGAGGGCATGTTGTGATGTGATATGGTCAAGACATGATGCTAAATTTTATTGTATGAGATGATCATGTTTTGTAACCGAGTTATCGGCAACTGGCAGGAGCCATATGGTTGTCGCTTTATTGTATGCAATGCAATCACGCTGTAATGCCTTACTTTATCACTAAGCGGTAGCGATAGTCGTTGAAGCATAAGATTGCCGAGACGACAACGATGCAACGATGGAGATCAAGGTGTCGCGCCGGTGACGATGGTAATCACGACGGTGCTTCGAAGATGGAGATCACAAGCACAAGATGATGATGGCAATATCATATCACTTATATTGATTGCATGTGATGTTTATCTTTTATGCATCTTATCTTGCTTTGATTGACGGTAGCATTATAAGATGATCTCTCACTAATTATCAAGAAGTGTTCTCCCTGAGTATGCACCGTTGCGAAAGTTCTTCGTGCTGAGACACCACGTGATGATCGGGTGTGATAGGCTCTACGTTCAAATACAACGGGTGCAAAACAGTTGCACACGCGGAATACTCAGGTTATACTTGACGATCCAAGCATATACAGATATGGCCTCGGAACATGGAGACCGAAAGGTCGAGCGTGAATCATATAGTAGATATGATCAACATAGTGATGTTCACCAATGAAACTACTCCATCTCACGTGATGATCGGACATGGTTTAGTTGATTTGGATCACGTAATCACTTAGAGGATTAGAGGGATGTCTGTCTAAGTGGGAGTTCTTTAAGTAATATGATTAATTGAACCTAAATTTATCATGAACTTAGTACCTGATAGTATCTTGCTTATTCATGTTTGATTGTAGATAGATGGCCCGTGCTGTTGTTCCGTTGAATTTTAATGCGTTCCTTGAGAAAGCAAAGTTGAAAGATGATGGTAGCAATTACATGGACTGGGTCCGTAACTTGAGGATTATCCTCATTGCTGCATAGAAGAATTACGTCCTGGAAGCACCGCTGGGTGCCAGGCCTGCTGCTGGAGCAACACCAGATGTTATGAACGTCTGGCAGAGCAAAGCTGGTGACTACTCGATAGTTCAGTGTGCCATGCTTTACGGCTTAGAATTGGGACTTCAACGACGTTTTGAATGTCATGGAGCATAGGAGATGTTCCAGGAGTTGAAGTTAATATTTCAAGCAAATGCCCGGATTGAGAGATATGAAGTCTCCAATAAGGTCTATAGCTGCAAGATGGAGGAGAACAGTTCTGTCAGTGAGCATATACTCAAAATGTCTGGGTATAATAATCACTTGATTCAATTGGGAGTTAATCTTCCAGATGATTGCGTCATTGACAGAATTCTCCAATCACTGCCACCAAGCTACAAGAGCTTCGTGATGAACTATAATATGCAAGGGATGAATAAGACTATTCCCGAGCTCTTCGCAATGCTGAAAGCTGCGGAGGTAGAAATCAAGAAGGAGCATCAAGTGTTGATGGTCAACAAGACCACTAGTTTCAAGAAAAAGGGCAAAGGGAAGAAGAAGGGGAACTTCAAAAAGAACAGCAAGCAAGTTGCTGCTCAAGAGAAGAAACCTAAACCTCGACCTAAGCCTGAAACTGAGTGCTTCTACTGCAAGCAGACTGGTCACTGGAAGCGGAACTGCCTCAAGTATTTGGCGGATAAGAAGGATGGCAAGGTGAACAAAGGTATATGTGATATACATGTTATTGATGTGTACCTTACTAATGCTCGCAGTAGCACCTGGGTATTTGATACTGGTTCTGTTGCTAATATTTGCAACTCGAAACAGGGACTACGGATTAAGCGAAGATTGGCTAAGGACGAGGTGACGATGCGCGTGGGAAATGGTTCCAAAGTCGATGTGATCGCAGTCGGCACGCTACCTCTACATCTACCTTCGGGATTAATATTAGACCTAAATAATTGTTATTTGGTGCCAGCGTTGAGCATGAACATTATATCTGGATCTTGTTTGATGCGAGACGGTTATTCATTTAAATCAAAGAATAATGGTTGTTCTATTTACATGAGTAATATCTTTTATGGTCATGCACCCTTGAAGAGTGGTCTATTTTTATTAAATCTCGATAGTAGTGACACACATATTCATAGTGTTAAAACCAAAAGATGCAGAGTTGATAATGATAGTGCAACTTATTTGTGGCACTGCCGTTTAGGTCATATCAGTATAAAGCGGATGAAGAAACTCCATACTGATGGGCTTTTGGAACCACTTGATTATGAATCACTTGGTACTTGCGAACCGTGCCTTATGGGTAAGATGACAAAAACACCATTCTCCGGTACTACGGAGAGAGCAACAGATTTGTTAGAAATCATACATACAGATGTATGTGGTCCGATGAATGTTGAGGCTCGTGGCGGATATCGTTATTTTCTCACCTTCACAGATGACTTAAGCAGATATGGGTATATCTACTTAATGAAACACAAGTCTGAAACGTTTGAAAAGTTCAAAGAATTTCAGAGTGAAGTTGAAAATCATCGTAACAAGAAAATAAAATTCCTACGATCTGATCGTGGAGGAGAACATTTGAGTTACGAGTTTGGTGTACATTTGAAACAATGTGGAATAGTTTCGCAACTCACGCCACCCGGAACACCACAGCGTAATGGTGTGTCTGAACGTCGTAATCGTACTTTACTAGATATGGTACGATCTATGATGTCTCTTACTGATTTACCGCTATCTTTTTGGGGATACGCTCTAGAGACGGCCGCATTCACGTTAAATAGGGCACCATCAAAATCCGTTGAGACGACGCCTTATGAACTATGGTTTGGCAAGAAACCAAAGTTGTCGTTTCTGAAAGTTTGGGGCTGCGATGCTTATGAGAAAAAGCTTCAACCTGATAAGCTCGAACCCAAATCAGAGAAATGTGTCTTCATAGGATATCCAAAGGAAACTATTGGATACACCTTCTATCACAGATCCGAAGGCAAGAATTTTGTTGCTAAATTCGGAAACTTTCTGGAGAAGGAGTTTCTCTCGAAAGAAGTGAGTGGGAGGAAAGTAGAACTTGACGAGGTAACTGTACCTACTCCCTTATTGGAAAGTAGTACATCACAGAAACCTGTTTCTATGACACCTACACCAATTAGTGAGGAAGCTAATGATAATGATCATGAAACTTCAGAACAAGATACTATTGAACCTCGTAGATCAACCAGAGTGAGATCCGCGCCAGAGCGGTACGGTAATCCTGTTCTGGAAGTCATGCTACTAGATCATGATGAACCTATGAACTATGAAGAAGCGATGGTGAGCCCAGATTCCGCAAAATGGCTTGAAGCCATGAAATCTGAGATGGGATCCATGTATGAGAACAAAGTATGGACTTTGGTTGACTTGCCCAATGATCGGCAAGCAATTGAGAATAAATGGATCTTCAAGAAGAAGACTGACGCTGACGGTAATATTACTGTCTACAAAGCTCGACTTGTCGCAAAAGGTTTTCGGCAAGTTCAAGGGGTTGACTACGATGAGACGTTCTCACCCGTAGCGATGCTTAAGTCTGTCCGAATCATGTTAGCAATTGCCGCATTTTATGATTATGAAATTTGGCAGATGGATGTCAAAACTGCATTCCTGAATGGATTTCTGGAAGAAGAGTTGTATATGATGCAACCAGAAGGTTTTGTCGATCCAAAGGGAGCTAACAAAGTGTGCAAGCTCCAGCGATCCATTTATGGACTGGTGCAAGCCTCTCGGAGTTGGAATAAACGCTTTGATAGTGTGATCAAAGCATTTGGTTTTATACAGACTTTTGGAGAAGCCTGTATTTACAAGAAAGTGAGTGGGAGCTCTGTAGCATTTCTGATATTATATGTGGATGACATATTACTAATTGGAAATGATATAGAATTTCTGGATAGCATAAAGGGATACTTGAATAAGAGTTTTTCAATGAAAGACCTTGGTAAAGCTGCTTACATATTAGGCATAAAGATCTATAGAGATAGATCAATACGCTTAATTGGACTTTCACAAAGCACATACCTTGACAAAGTTTTGAAAAAGTTCAAAATGGATCAAGCAAAGAAAGGGTTCTTGCCTGTGTTACAAGGTGTGAAGTTGAGTCAGACTCAATGCCCGACCACTTCAGAAGATAGAGAGAAAATGAAAGATGTTCCCTATGCTTCAGCCATAGGCTCTATCATGTATGCAATGCTGTGTACCAGACCTGATGTGTGCCTTGCTATAAGTATAGCAGGGAGGTACCAAAGTAATCCAGGAGTGGATCACTGGACAGCGGTCAAGAACATCCTGAAATACCTGAAAAGGACTAAGGATATGTTTCTCGTTTATGGAGGTGACAAAGAGCTAGTCGTAACTGGTTACATCGATGCGAGCTTTGACACTGATCCGGACGATTCTAAATCGCAAACCGGATACGTATTTACATTAAATGGTGGAGCTGTCAGTTGGTGCAGTTCTAAACAAAGCGTCGTGGCGGGATCTACGTGTGAAGCAGAATACATAGCTGCTTCGGAAGCAGCAAATGAAGGAGTCTGGATGAAGGAGTTCATATCCGATCTAGGTGTCATACCTAGTGCATCGGGTCCAATGAAAATCTTTTGTGACAATACTGGTGCAATTGCCTTGGCAAAGGAATCCAGATTTCACAAGAGAACCAAGCACATCAAGAGACGCTTCAATTCCATCCGGGATCTAGTCCAGGTGGGAGACATAGAGATTTGCAAGATACATACGGATCTGAATGTAGCAGACTCGTTGACTAAGCCTCTTCCACAAGCAAAACATGATCAGCACCAAGGCTCCATGGGTGTTAGAATCATTACTGTGTAATCTAGATTATTGACTCTAGTGCAAGTGGGAGACTGAAGGAAATATGCCCTAGAGGCAATAATAAAGTTATTATTTATTTCCTTATATCATGATAAATGTTTATTATTCATGCTAGAATTGTATTAACCGGAAACATAATACATGTGTGAATACATAGACAAACAGAGTGTCACTAGTATGCCTCTACTTGACTAGCTCGTTGATCAAAGATGGTTATGTTTCCTAACCATGAACAATGAGTTGTTATTTGAATAACGGGATCACATCATTAAGAGAATGATCTGATTGACATGACCCATTCCATTAGCTTAGCACCCGATCGTTTAGTATGTTGCTATTGCTTTCTTCATGACTTATACATGTTCCTATAACTATGAGATTATGCAACTCCCGTTTACCGGAGGAACACTTTGGGTACTACCAAACGTCACAACGTAACTGGGTGATTATAAAGGAGTACTACAGGTGTCTCCAAAGGTACATGTTGGGTTGGCGTATTTCGAGATTAGGTTTTGTCACTCCGATTGTCGGAGAGGTATCTCTGGGCCCTCTCGGTAATACACATCACATAAGCCTTGCAAGCATTGCAACTAATGAGTTAGTTGCGAGATGATGTATTACAGAACGAGTAAAGAGACTTGCCGGTAACGAGATTGAACTAGGTATTGGATACCGACGATCGAATCTCGGGCAAGTAACATACCGATGACAAAGGGAACAACGTATGTTGTTATGCGGTCTGACCGATAAAGATCTTCGTAGAATATGTAGGAGCCAATATGGGCATCCAGGTCCCGCTATTGGTTATTGACCGGAGACGTGTCTCGGTCATGTCTACATTGTTCTCGAACCCGTAGGGTCCGCACGCTTAAGGTTACGATGACAGTTATATTATGAGTTTATGCATTTTGATATACCGAAGGTTGTTCGGAGTCCCGGATGTGATCACGGACATGACGAGGAGTCTCGAAATGGTCGAGACGTAAAGATTGATATATTGGAAGCCTATGTTTGGATATCGGAAGTGTTCCGGGTGAAATCGGGATTTTACCGGAGAGGGGTTCCGGATGTTTCCCGAAATGTTTGGGCACGAGAACACTTTATCTGGGCCAAAGGGGAAAGCCCACGAGGCTTTTGGAAAGTGCAAAAGGAAGTTTTGCGGAGACCAGAGGCTAGACGCCAGGAACCCTGGCGTCTAGGGGGTAGACGCCGGGAACCCTGGCGTCTAGCCCTGGAGTCCGAGAAGGACTCTTGCCTTTCGGGTGAAACCGACTTTGAGGAGGCTTTTACTCCAAGTTTCGACCCCAGGGCTCAACATATAAATAGAGGGTGGGCTAGCACCAAGACACATCAAGAAACACCAAGCCGTGTGCCGGCAACCCCGTCCCCTCTAGTTTATCCTCCGTCATGTTTTCGTAGTGCTTAGGCGAAGCCCTGCGGAGATTGTTCTTCACCAACACCGTCACCACGCCGTCGTGTTGCCGGAACTCATCTACTACTTCGCCCCTCTTGCTGGATCGAGAAGGCGAAGGACGTCACCGAGCCGAACGTGTGCAGAACTCGGAGGTGCCGTGCTTTCGGTACTTGGATCGGTCGGATCGTGAAGACGTACGACTACATCAACCGCGTTGATATAACGCTTCCGCGAACGGTCTACGAGGGTACGTAGACAACACTCTCCCCTCTCGTTGCTATGCATCACCATGATCTTGTGTGTGCGTAGGAATTTTTTGAAATTACTACGTTCCCCAATCGCTCGTTTATTACCCTCCATCTGCATCATCCTCGCCGCAGTGACACACGGACGCCGACGCCGGCGCGTCGGCTTGCTACTCTTGAGCTGCGTTGGTTTTCCCTTGAAGAGGAAAGGGTGATGCAGCAAGTAGCGTAAGTATTTCCCTCAGTTTTTGAGAACCAAGGTATCAATCCAGTAGGAGACTACAGCAAGTCCCTCGTACCTGCACAAAACAAATAAGAACCTCGCAACCAACGCGATAAGGGGTTGTCAATCCCTTCACGGTCACTTACGAGAGTGAGATCTGATAGAGATAATAAGATAAATATTTTTGGTATTTTTATGATATAGATTGAAAGTAAAGATTGCAAAATAAAATAGATTGGAAACTTATATGATGAGATAGACCCGGGGGCCATAGGTTTCCTAGTGGCTTCTCTCAAGATAGCATAAGTATTACGGTGGGTGAACAAATTACTGTCGAGCAATTGATAGAAAAGTGCATAGTTATGAGAATATCTAGGCATGATCATGTATATAGGCATCACGTCCGTGACAAGTAGACCGACTGTCTGCATCTACTACTATTACTCCACACATCGACCGCTATCCAGCATGCATCTAGAGTATTAAGTTCATAAGAACAGAGTAATGCATTAGGCAAGATGACATGATGTAGAGGGATAAACTCAAGCAATATGATATAAACCCCATCTTTTTATCCTCGATGGCAACAATACAATACGTGCCTTGCTGCCCCTGCTGTCACTGGGAAAGGACACCGCAAGATTGAACCCAAAGCTAAGCACTTCTCCCATTGCAAGAAAGATCAATCTAGTAGGCCAAACCAAACTGATAATTCGAAGAGACTTGCAAAGATAACCAATCATACATAAAAGATTTCAGAGAAGAATCAAATATTGTTCATAGATAAACTTGATCATAAACCCACAATTCATCGGATCTCGACACACCGCAAGCGATTACATCGAATAGATCTCCAAGAGATCGAGGAGAACTTTATTGAGATCCAAAGAGAGAGAAGAAGCCATCTAGCTAATAACTATGGACCCGAAGGTCTGAGGTAAACTACTCACACATCATCGGAGAGGCCATGGAGTTGATGTAGAGGCCCTCCGTGATCGATGCCCCCTTCCGGCGGAGCTCCGGAAAAGGCCCCAAGATGGGATCTCTTGGGTACAGAAGGTTGCGGCGGTGGAAATAGGGTTTCGTGGTGCTCTGGATGTTTTCGGGTATATGAATATATTATAGGAGGAAGAAGTAGGTCGGTGGAGCCACGAGGGGCCCACGAGGGTGGGAGGGCGCGCCCCCTGCCTCGTGGCCTCCTTGTTTCTTGACGTCCACTCCAAGTCCCCTGGATCACGTTTGTTCCAAAAATAACTCTCCCGAAGGTTTCATTCCGTTTGGATTCCGTTTGATATTCCTTTCTGCGAACACTGAAATAGCAAAAAAACAGCAATTTGCACTGGGCCTTGGTTAATAGGTTAGTCCCAAAAATAATATAAAAGTGTAAAATAAAGCCCATTAACATCCAAAACAGAATATATAATAGCATGGAACAATAAAAAATTATAGATACGTTGGAGACGTATCAGCATCCCCAAGCTTAGTCCTGCTCGTCCTCGTAGGTAAATGATAAAAATCTTTTTTGTTGGATGCTTTCCTAGCATAATTCTCAATGTAATTCTTCTTTATGTGGCATGTTCAATCCCGGAGTTTAGAACAGAGTTTAACTTTGACATATTAATACTTCACGCTCTATGAGCGCTCATGTCTCTCATACATGGCAACGAATTTCTTCCGCTCAATCTATGTTTGCATGCTTCATTTTCGTCACAGATGCTCTTCATCTTGCACACCCGATCGACCGCCAGGCAATTGTTCTACTTTGTATCTCAAATTTTTTCCTTTCCCACTTTATTGGTGTGAGATGGATATAGCATATGGGTGGAATGAAAATATGATGTTGGGGGTTATGTGGAGAAGGCAAACAAGGAGAATCTCACGAGGCTATCAATGGGCTAGGGAGATTGCCCATCAATTGTGTCAATGCAAGGAGTAGGATTGCCATGCAACGGATGCACTAAGCTTATGTCTGACTCACGAAGACCTAGGGCATTTGAGGAAGCCCATTGTTGGAATATACAAGCCAAGTTCTATAATGAAAATTCCCACTAGTATATGAAAGTGACAAAACAAGAGACTCTCTATCATAAAGATCATGGTGCTACTTTGAAGCACAAGTGTGGAAAAAAGGATAGTAGCATTGTCCCTTTTTATTTCTTTTTTCCTTTTTTGGGCCTTTCTTTTTTTATTTGGCCTTTCTCTTTTTTATTTGGGACAATGCTCTATTAATGATGATCATCACACTTCTATTTATTTACAACTCAATGATTACAACTCGATACTAGAACAAAATATGACTCTATATGAATGCCTCCGGCGGTGTACCGGGAAGGCAATGAATCAAGAGTGACATGTATGATAAATTATGCATGGTGGCTTTGCCACAAATATGATGTCAACTACATGATCATGCAAAGCAATATGACAATGATGAAGCGTGTCATAAATGAAACGGTGGAAAGTTGCATGGCAATATATCTCGGAATGGCTATGGAAATGCCATAATAGGTAGGTATGGTGGCTGTTTTGAGGAATATAGGAGGTTTATGTGTGATAGAGCGTATCTATCACGGGGTTGTGTGCTATACGTCTCCAACGTATCTATAATTTTTGATTGTTCCATGCTATTATATTATCTGTTTTGGATGTTTATGGGCTTTATATTTATTTTATTTTTTGGGACTAACCTATTAACCCTAGAGCCCAGTGCCAGTTTCTGTTTTCCCTTGTTTTAGAGTATCGCAGAAAAGGAAAATCAAACGGAGTCCAATTGACCTGAAACTTCACGGAACTTATTTTTGGACCAGAAGAAGCCCATGGAGTATCGGAGTTGGACCAGGAGAGTCCCGGGCTGCCCACGAGGGTGGGGGCGCCCACCCCCCTGGGCGCGCCCCCCTGCCTCGTGGACAGCCCGGAGTCCACCGACGTACTTCTTCCCTATATATACCCATATACCTAAAAACTTCGAGGAGCATAGATAGATCGGGAGTTCTCGCCCAGAAGCCTCCGTAGCCGAAAACCAATCTAGACCCGTTCGAGCCCCTGCCGGTATAAGGGGATGCCTCTCGGCGGATGCTTATGTTGGAAATATGCCCGCCCGGCCCGACCCGGCCCGGCCAGGGCGGATTGTTTCTGCAACACCGCGCTTGTTGCCGGAATTAAGGAGGAGGTCATCCGGGCGCGGGTGGTACATCGGACGACTATCAGCACTTGGATTCAACGGCCATTGATGCGGCGGATGATTCTAACTCATCCGTCGGCTGATGCCTGGAGAGCCGTTGGATTAGTCACCTGACAACCGTCCGATGCAACCATTGTCCGCAACTGACCAGATCGTTATTTTCTGCAACAGCAGGTCTGTTTTAGAAATAGAATCCCCTACCCGCCGTCCACCAGGCACAGCTCCGTCCAGCGCGGCGGCAGTCGTCACCACGGCAAAAATTGCTGCCGCCGGCGCGCGGGGGCACCTAGTCCTTCAGCCCAAAAATCCCGCAACAACATGGCGCACCACATCATGCGGCAGATGCTGGGATCCGACACAGATCGAGCTCGCCGGGGGTCGCCTCTTAGAGAACAGTCGCGGCCGTGGGGCTTCCTCCGCGAGCTGGAGTATCATCCTGGTTCACAAACCCTCCGATTGTGTTTCCTGAAACTGTTGGGTTTCGTAGTAATTTCAAAAAAATTCCTACGCACACGCAAGATCATGGTGATGCATAGCAACGAGAGGGGAGAGTGCTGTCTACGTACCCACGCAGACCGACTGCGGAAGCGTTGACACAACATAGAGGAAGTAGTCGTACGTCTTCACGATCCAACCGATCAAGCACTGAAACTATGGCACCTCCGAGTTCGAGCACACGTTCAGCTCGATGACGATCCCCGGACTCCGATCCAGCAAAGTGTCGGGGAAGAGTTCCGTCAGCACGACGGTGTGGTGACGATCTTGATGTACTACAGCAGCAGGGCTTCGCCTAAACTCCGCTACGGTATTATCGAGGAATATGGTCGCTGGGGGCACCGCACACGGCTAAGGAATAGATCACGTGGATCAACTTGTGTGTTCTAGGGTGCCTCTGCCTCAGTATATAAAGGACTAGAGGGGGGAGGCTGGCCGGCCAAGGTGTGGCGCGCCAGGAGAGTCCTACTCCCTCTGGGAGTAGGATCCCCCCCCCCAATCCTAGTTGGAATAGGATTCGCGGAGGGGGAAAAGAGAGAGAGGGGGCCGGCCACCTCTCCTAGTCCTAATAGGACTAGGGGAAGGGGGAGGCGCGCAGCCCATGTAGGGCTGCCTCTTCTCTTTTCCACCAAGGCCCATCATAGCCCATTTAGCTCCCGGGGGGTTCCGGTAACCTTCCCGGTACTCCGGTAAAATCCCGATTTCACCCGGAACACTTCCGATATCCAAACATAGGCTTCCAATATATCAATCTTTACGTCTCGACCATTTCGAGACTCCTCGTCATGTCCGTGATCACATCCGGGACTCCGAACAACCTTCGGTATATCAAAATGCATAAACTCATAATATAACTGTCATCGTAACCTTAAGCGTGCGGACCCTACGGGTTCGAGAACAATGTAGACATGACCGAGACACGTCTCCGGTCAATAACCAATAGCGGGACCTGGATGCCCATATTGGCTCCTACATATTCTACGAAGATCTTTATCGGTCAGACCGCATAACAACATACGTTGTTCCCTTTGTCATCGGTATGTTACTTGCCCGAGATTCGATCGTCGGTATCCAATACCTAGTTCAATCTCGTTACCGGCAAGTCTCTTTACTCGTTCTGTAATACATCATCTCGCAACTAACTCATTAGTTGCAATGCTTGCAAGGCTTATGTGATGTGTATTACCGAGAGGGCCCAGAGATACCTCTCCGACAATCGGAGTGACAAAACCTAATCTCGAAATACGCCAACCCAACATGTACCTTTGGAGACACCTGTAGTACTCCTTTATAATCACCCAGTTACGTTGTGACGTTTGGTAGTACCCAAAGTGTTCCTCCGGTAAACGGGAGTTGCATAATCTCATAGTTATAGGAACATGTATAAGTCATGAAGAAAGCAATAGCAACATACTAAACGATCGGGTGCTAAGCTAATGGAATGGGTCATGTCAATCAGATCATTCTCTTAATGATGTGATCCCGTTATTCAAATAACAACTCATTGTTCATGGTTAGGAAACATAACCATCTTTGATCAACGAGCTAGTCAAGTAGAGGCATACTAGTGACACTTTGTTTGTCTATTTATTCACACATGTATTATGTTTCCGGTTAATACAATTCTAGCATGAATAATAAACATTTATCATGATTATAAGGAAATAAATAATAACTTTATTATTGCCTCTAGGGCATATTTCCTTCAGTCTCCCACTTGCACTAGAGTCAATAATCTAGATTACACCGTAATGATTCTAACACCCATGGAGCCTTGGTGCTGATCATGTTTTGCTCGTGGAAGAGGCTTAGTCAATGGGTCTGCAACATTCAGATCCGTATGTATCTTGCAAATCTCTATGTCTCCCACCTAGACTAGATCCCGGATGGAATTGAAGCGTCTCTTGATGTGCTTGGTTCTCTTGTGAAATCTGGATTCCTTTGCCAAGGCAATTGCACCAGTATTGTCACAAAAGATTTTCATTGGACCCGATGCACTAGGTATGACACCTAGATCGGATATGAACTCCTTCATCCAGACTCCTTCGTTCGCCGCTTCCGAAGCAGCTATGTACTCCGCTTCACATGTAGATCCCGCCACGGCGCTTTGTTTAGAACTGCACCAACTGACAGCTCCACCGTTTAATGTAAACACGTATCCGGTTTGCGATTTAGAATCGTCCGGATCAGTGTCAAAGCTTGCATCAACGTAACCTTTTACGATGAGCTCTTTGTCACCTCCATATACGAGAAACATATCCTTAGTCCTTTTCAGGTATTTCAGGATGTTCTTGACCGCTGTCCAGTGATCCACTCCTGGATTACTTTGGTACCTCCCTGCTAGACTTATAGCAAGGCACACATCGGGTCTGGTACACAGCATTGCATACATGATAGATCCTATGGCTGATGCATAGGGAACATCTTTCATATTCTCTCTATCTTCTGTAGTGGTCGGGCATTGAGTCTTACTCAATTTCACACCTTGTAACACAGGCAAGAATCCTTTCTTTGCTTGATCCATTTTGAACTTCTTCAAAATTTTGTCAAGGTATGTTGTTTGTGAAAGTCCAATTAAGCGTTTTGATCTATCTCTATAGATCTTTATGCCTAATATGTAAGCAGCTTCACCGAGGTCTTTCATTGAAAAACTCTTATTCAAGTATCCCTTTATGCTATCCAGAAATGCTAGAGGCAATAATAAATTAGTTGTTATTATATTTCCTTGTTCATGATAATCGTTTATTATCCATGCTAAAATTGTATTGATAGGAAACTCAGATACATGTGTGGATACATAGACAACACCATGTCCCTAGTAAGCCTCTAGTTGACTAGCTCGTTGATCAATAGATGGTTACGGTTTCCTGACCATGGACATTGGATGTCATTGATAACGGGATCACATCATTAGGAGAATGATGTGATGGACAAAGACCCAATCCTAAGCCTAGCACAAGATCATGTAGTTCATATGCTAAAGCTTTTCTAATGTCAAGTATCATTTCCTTAGATCATGAGATTGTGCAACTCCCGGATACTGTAGGAGTGCTTTGGGTGTGCCAAACGTCACAACGTAACTGGGTGGCTATAAAGGTACACTACAGGTATCTCCGAAAGTGTCTGTTGGGTTGGCATGAATCGAGACTGGGATTTGTCACTCCGTGTAAACGGAGAGGTATCTCTGGGCCCACTCGGTAGGACTTCATCATAATGTGCACAATGTGATCAAGGAGTTGATCACGGGATGATGTGTTACGGAACGAGTAAAGAGACTTGCCGGTAACAAGATTGAACAAGGTATTGGGATACCGATGATCGAATCTCGGGCAAGTGTCGTACCGATAGACAAAGGGAATTGTATACGGGATTGATTAAGTCCTTGACATCGTGGTTCATCCGATGAGATCATCGTGGAACATGTGGGAGCCAACATGGGTATCCAGATCCCGCTGTTGGTTATTGACCGGAGAACGTCTCGGTCATGTCTGCATGGTTCCCGAACCCGTAGGGTCTACACACTTAAGGTTCGGTGACGCTAGGGTTGTAGGGATATGTATATGCAGTAACCCGAATGTTGTTCGGAGTCCCGGATGAGATCCCGGACGTCACGAGGAGTTCCGGAATGGTCCGGAGGTAAAGAATTATATATAGGAAGTGCTATTTCGGCCATCGGGACAAGTTTCGGGGTCACCGGTATTGTACCGGGACCACCGGAAGGGTCCCGGGGGTCCACCGGGTGGGGCCACCTATCCTGGAGGGCCCCATGGGCTGAAGAGGGAAGGGATCCAGCCCAAAGTGGGCTGGGGCGCCACTTCCCCCTAGGGCCCATGCGCCTAGGGTGGGGGAAACCCTAAAGGAAGAGTCCTAGGAGGGGAAGGCACCTCCTAGGTGCCTTGGGGAGGAGGGATTCCTCCCCTTGGCCGCACCCCCCTAGGAGACTAGATCTCCTAGGGCCGGCGCCCCCCCCCCTTGGCCCTCCTATATATAGTGGGGAGATGGAGGACTTCTTACCTTGGCTTTTGGTGCCTCCCTCTCCCTCTCCAACACCTCCTCCTCCATAGTGTTTGGCGAAGCCCTGCCGGAGTACTGCAGCTCCACCACCACCACGCCGTCGTGCTGCTGTTGGAGCCATCTTCCTCAACCTCTCCTCCCCCCTTGCTGGATAAAGAAGGAGGAGACGTCGCTGCTCCGTACGTGTGTTGAACGCGGAGGTGCCGTCCGTTCGGCGCTAGGATCATCGGTGATTTGGATCACGACGAGTACGACTCCATCAACCCCGTTCTCTTGAACGCTTCCGCGCGCGATCTACAAGGGTATGTAGATCCACTCCTCCCTCGTTGCTAGATGACTCCATAGATAGATCTTGGTGACACGTAGGAAAATTTTGAATTTATGCTACGTTACCCAACAGTGGCATCATGAGCTAGGTCTATGCGTAGTTTCTATGCACGAGTAGAACACAAAGTAGTTGTGGGCGTTGATTTTGTTCAATATGCTTACCGTTACTAGTCCAATCTTGATTCGGTGGCATTGTGGGATGAAGCGGCCCGGACCGACCTTACACGTACTCTTACGTGAGACTGGTTCCACCGACTGACATGCACTAGTTGCATAAGGTGGCTAGCGGGTGTCTGTCTCTCCCACTTTAGTCGGATCGGATTCGATGAAAAGGGTCCTTATGAAGGGTAAATAGCAATTGGCATATCACGTTGTGGTTTTTGCGTAGGTAAGAAACGTTCTTGCTAGAAACCCATAGCAGCCACGTAAAACATGCAAACAACAATTAGAGGACGTCTAACTTGTTTTTGCAGGGTATGCTATGTGATGTGATATGGCCAAAAGGATGTGATGAATGATATATGTGATGTATGAGCTTGATCATGTTCTTGTAATAGGAATCACGACTTGCATGTCGATGAGTATGACAACCGGCAGGAGCCATAGGAGTTGTCTTAATTTATTTATGACCTGCGTGTCAACATAAACGTCATGTAATTACTTTACTTTATTGCTAACCGTTAGCCATAGTAGTAGAAGTAATAGTTGGCGAGACAACTTCATGAAGACACGATGATGGAGATCATGATGAAGGAGATCATGGTGTCATGCCGGTGACGATGATGATCATGGAGCCCCAAGATGGAGATCAAAGGAGCTATATGATATTGGCCATATCA
The DNA here is from genome assembly GCF_003073215.2 of Triticum urartu. Lineage (NCBI taxonomy): Eukaryota > Viridiplantae > Streptophyta > Magnoliopsida > Poales > Poaceae > Triticum > Triticum urartu. The sequence goes on from NC_053023.1 coordinate 84,150,875, forward strand.
TGTCACTATTATTTGATTGCATGTGATGTTTATCATGTTTATACATCTTGTTTACTTAGAACGACGGTAGTAAATAAGATGATCCCTCACTAAAATTTCAAGAAGGTGTTCCCCCTAACTGTGCACCATTGCGAAAGTTCGTTGTTTCGAAGCACCATGTGATGATCGGGTGTGATAGATTCTTACGTTCACATACAACGGGTGTAAGCCAGATTTACACACGCGAAACACTTAGGTTGACTTGACGAGCCTAGCATGTACATACATGGCCTCGGAACACAAGAGACCGAAAGGTCGAGCATGAGTCGTATGGTAGATACGATCAACATGAAGATGTTCACCGATGATGACTAGTCCGTCTCACGTGATGATCGGACACGGCCTAGTTGACTCGGATCATGTAATCACTTAGATGACTAGAGGGATGTCTATCTGAGTGGGAGTTCATAAGATGAACTTAATTATCCTGAACATAGTCAAAAGGTCTTCGCAAATTATGTCGTAGCTCGCGCTTCAGTTCTACTGTTTAGATATGTTCCTAGAGAAAATTTAGTTGAAAGTTGATAGTAGCAATTATGCGGACTAGGTCCGTAAACTGAGGATTGTCCTCATTGCTTCATAGAAGGCTTATGTCCTTAATGCACCGCTCAGTGTGCTGAACCTTGAACGTCGTCTGTGGATGTTGCGAACATCTGACATACACATTTTGATAACTACGTGATAGTTCAGTTAAACGGTTTAGAATTGAGGCACCGAAGACGGTTTTGAAACGTCGCAAAACATATGAGATGTTTTGAGGGCTGAAATTGGGATTTCAGGCTCGTGCCCACGTCAAGAAGTATAAGACCTCCGACGATTTTCTTAGCCTGAAAACTAAGGGAGAAAAGCTCAATTGTTGAACTTGTGCTCAGATTGTCTGAGTACAACAATCGCTTGAATCGAGTGGGAGTTGATCTTCCAGATGAAATAGTGATGGTTCTCCGAAGTCATTACCACCAAGCTGCTTGAGCTTCGTGATGAACTATAATATATCAGGGACATATATGATGATCCTTGAGATATTCGCGATGTTTGACACCACAAAAGTAGAGATCAAGAAGGAGCATCAATTGTTGATGGTTGGTGAAACCACTAGTTTCAAGAAGGGCAAGGGCAAAAAAGGGATGCTTCATGAAACGGCAAATCAGCTGCTGCTCTAGTGAAGAAACCCAAGGTTGAACCCAAACCCGAGACTAAGTGCTTCTGTAATAAAGGGAACAGCCACTGGAGCAGAATTACCCTAGATGCTTGGTAGATGAGAAGGCTGGCAAGGTCGATAGAAGTATATTGGATATACATTGTGTTAATGTGCACTTTACTAGTACTCCTAGTAGCACCAGGGTATTAGATACCGGTTCGGTTGCTGAGTGTTAGTAACTCGAAATAAAAGCTACGGAATAAACGGAGACTAGCTAAAGGTGAGATGACGATATGTGTTGGAAGTATTTCCAAGGTTGATCAAATATCGTACGCTCCCTCTACCATCGATATTGGTGTTTGCGTTGAGCATAGACATGATTGGATTATGTCTATCGCAATACGGTTATTCATTTAAAGAGAATAATGGTTACTCTGTTTATTTGAATAATACCTTCAATGGTCTTGCACCTAAAATGAATGGTTCATTGAATCTCGATCATAGTGATACACATGTTCATGCCAAAGATATAAGATAGTAATGATAGTACCACCTACTTGTGGCACTGCCACTTAAGTCATATCGGTATAAAACGCATGAAGAAGCTCCATGTTGATGGATCTTTGGACTCACTCATTTTGAAAGGATTGAGACATGCGAACCATGTTTGTTGGTAGATGTGCATGAAGAAACTCTATACAGATGGATCGTTTGGACTCACTTGATTTTGAATCACTTGAGACATGCAAATCATACCACATGGGCAAGATGACTGAAAGCCTCGTTTTCAGTAAAATGGAACTAGAAAGCAACTTGTTGGAAGTAATACATTTTGATGTGTGCAGTCCAATGAGTGCTGAGGCGTGTAGTGGATGTTGTTATGTTCTTACTTCACAGATGATTTGAGTAGATGTTGAGTATATTTACTTGATGAATCACGAGTCTGAATTATTGAAAGGTTCAAGTAATTTCAGGGTGAAGTTCAAAGATCGTCGTGACAAGAGGATAAAAGATCTGTGATATGATCATAGAGATGAATATCTGAATTACAAGTTTGGCACAGAATTAAGACATTGTGGAAATTATTTCACAACTAATACAGCCTGGAACACCATAGTATGATGGTGTGTCCGAACATCATAACTGCACCCTATTGGATATGATGCATACCATGATGTCTCTTATCGAATTACCACGATAGTTTATGGGTTAGGCATTAAAGACAACCACATTCACTTTAAATAGGGCACCACGTAATTCTGATGAGATGACACCATATGAACTATGGTTTAGAGAAACCTAAGCTGTCATTTCTTAAAAGTTTGGGGCTGCGACGCTTATGTGAAAAGTTTCAGGCTGATAAGCTCGAACCCAAAGCGGATAAATGCATCTTCATAGGACACCCAAAACAGTTGGGTATACCTCCTGTCTCAGATTCGAAAGCAATAAGGGATTGTTTCTAGAATTGGGTTCTTTCTCGAGGAAAAGTTTCTCTCGAAAGAATTGAGCGGGAGGATGGTGGAGACTTGATGAGGCTATTGAACCATCTCTTCAACTAGTGTGTGACAGGGCACAGGGAGTTGTTCCTGTGGCACCTACACCAATTGAAGTGGAAGCTTATGATAGTGATCATGAAACTTCAGATCAAGTCACTACCAAACCTCGTGGGATGACAAGGATGCGTACTACTTCAGAGTGGTACGTAATCCTGTCTTGGAAGTCATGTTGCTAGACAACAATGAACCTACGAGCTATGGAGAAACGATGGTGGGCCCGGATTCCGATAAATGGCTCGAGGCCATAAAATCCGAGAGAGGATCCATGTATGAAAACAAAGTGTAGACTTTGGCAGAACAGCTCGATGGTCGTAAGGCTGTTGAGTACAGATGGATTTTAAAAGGAAGACGGACAATGATGGTAAGTATCACCATCAAGAAAGCTCGACTTGTCGTTAAGATGTTTTCCGACAAGTTCAAGGAGTTGACTATGATGAGACTTTCTCACTCGTAGTGATGCTAAGAGTCTGTTGGAATTATATTAGCGATTACTGCATTATTTATGAAATCTTGCAGACAGGATGTCAAAACATTGTTTCCTCGACGTTTTTTTGAGGAAAGGTTGTATGTGATACAACCGGAAGGTTTTGTCAATCCTGAAAGATGCTAATAAGTATGCAAAGCTCCAGCAATCCTTCTAAGGACTGGAGTAAGCATCTCGGAGTTGGAATGTATGCTTTGATGAGATGATCAAAGATTTTGGGTGTATACAAAGTTTATGAGAAACTTGTATTTCCAAAGAAGTGAGTGGGAGCACTATAGAATTTCTGATAAGTATATGTTGACATATTGTTGATCAGAAATGATGTAGAATTTCTAGAAAGCATATAGGGTTATTTGGAAAGTGTTTTTCAATGGAAAGCCTGGATTAAGCTGCTTGAACATTGAGCATCAAGATCTATAAGGATAGATCAAAACGCTTAATGGTACTTTCAAATGAGCACATACCTTGACATGATCTTGAAGGTGTTCAAGATGGATCAGTCAAAGAAGGAGTTCTTGCCTGAGTTGTAAGGTATGAAGTTAAGACTTAAAGCTCGACCACGGCAGAATAGAGAGAAAGGACGAAGGTCGTCCCCTATGCTTAAGACGTAGGCTCTACAGTATGCTATGCTGTGTACCGCACCTGATGTGTGCCCTGCCACATATCTGGCAAGAGGGTACAAAGGTAATCTAGGAGTAGATCACCAGATAGCGGTCTAAATTATCTTTAGAGGAATAAGGATATGTTTCTCGGTTATGGAGGTGATAAAGAGTTCGACGTAAAGAGTTACGTCGATGCAAGCTTAACACCTATCCGGATAGCTCTGAGTAGAGATACCGGATACGTATAATGGAGCAACAATTTAGAATAGCTCCAAGTAGAACAGTTATTTGAAATGGCTCCAAATATAGCGTAGTAGGTGCATCTACAAGATGACATAGAGATTTGCGAAGTACATACGGATCTGAAAGATTCAGACACGTTGACTATAACATCTCTCACAAGCATAACATGTTCAAACCCAGAACTCACCGAGTGTTAATCACATGGTAATGTGAACTAGATTATTGACTCTAGTAAACTCTTTGGGTGTTAGTCACATGGGGATGTGACCTTGAGTGTTAATCACATATCGATGTGAACTGGATTATTGACTCTAGTGCAAGTGGGAGACTGTTGGAAATATGCCCTAGAGGCAATAATAAATTAGTTATTATTATATTTCCTTGTTCATGATAATCGTTTATTATCCATGCTAAAATTGTATTGATAGGAAACTCAGATACATGTGTGGATACATAGACAACACCATGTCCCTAGTAAGCCTCTAGTTGACTAGCTCGTTGATCAATAGATGGTTACGGTTTCCTAACCATGGACATTGGATGTCATTGATAACGGGATCACATCATTAGGAGAATGATGTGATGGACAAAGACCCAATCCTAAGCCTAGCACAAGATCATGTAGTTCATATGCTGAAGCTTTTCTAATGTCAAGTATCATTTTCCTTAGATCATGAGATTGTGCAACTCCCGGATACCGTAGGAGTGCTTTGGGTGTGCCAAACGTCACAACATAACTGGGTGGCTATAAAGGTACACTACAGGTATCTCCGAAAGTGTCTGTTGGGTTGGCACGAATCGAGACTGGGATTTGTCACTCCGTGTAAACGGAGAGGTATCTCTGGGCCCACTCGGTAGGACATCATCATAATGTGCACAATGTGATCAAGGAGTTGATCACGGGATGATGTGTTACGAAACGAGTAAAGAGACTTGCCGGTAACGAGATTGAACAAGGTATTGGGATACCGACGATCGAATCTCGGGCAAGTGTCGTACCGATAGACAAAGGGAATTGTATACGGGATTGATTAAGTCCTTGACATCGTGGTTCATCCGATGAGATCATCGTGGAACATGTGGGAGCCAACATGGGTATCCAGATCCCGCTGTTGGTTATTGACCGGAGAGTCATCTCGGTCATGTCTGCATGTCTCCCGAACCCGTAGGGTCTACACACTTAAGGTTCGGTGACGCTAGGGTTGTAGGGATATGTATATGTAGTAACCCGAATGTTGTTCGGAGTCCCGGATGAGATCCCGGATGTCACGAGGAGTTCCGGAATGGTCCGGAGGTAAAGAATTATATATAGGAAGTGCTATTTCGGCCATCGGGACAAGTTTTGGGGTCACCGGTATTGTACCGGGACCACCGGAAGGGTCCCGGGGGTCCACCGGGTGGGGCCACCTATCCTGGAGGGCCCCATGGGCTGAAGAGGGAAGGGATCCAGCCCAAAGTGGGCTGGGGCGCCACTTCCCCTAGGGCCCATGCGCCTAGGGTGGGGGAAACCCTAAAGGAAGAGTCCTAGGAGGGGAAGGCACCTCCTAGGTGCCTTGGGGAGGAGGGATTCCTCCCCTTGGCCGCACCCCCCTAGGAGATTAGATCTCCTAGGGCCGGCGCCCCCCCGGCCCTCCTATATATAGTGGGGAGATGGAGGACTTCTTACCTTGGCTTTTGGTGCCTCCCTCTCCCTCTCCAACACCTCCTCCTCCATAGTGTTTGGCGAAGCCCTGCCGGAGTACTGCAGCTCCACCACCACCACGCCGTCGTGCTGCTGTTGGAGCCATCTTCCTCAACCTCTCCTCCCCCCTTGCTGGATCAAGAAGGAGGAGACGTCGCTGCTCCGTACGTGTGTTGAACGCGGAGGTGCCGTCCGTTCGGCGCTAGGATCATCGGTGATTTGGATCACGACGAGTACGACTCCATCAACCCCGTTCTCTTGAACGCTTCCGCGCGCGATCTACAAGGGTATGTAGATCCACTCCTCCCTCGTTGCTAGATGACTCCATAGATAGATCTTGGTGACACGTAGGAAAATTTTGAATTTATGCTACGTTACCCAACACGGAGAGCTCCCACATGCAAGCAAATGTACATGTGGGAGGATATGCGGGTTGTCAAAGCCCACCTCACGTCGGTACAGGGGGTACTAATGGCAGCGCAGAGCATGTGCATGAGCCGCCTCCAGCTAACAGGAGAGTGGTGACGACGTGTGCGGCTCTTTGGAGGAGTGGCTCCATGCATTGCCAACAATCGAGGAGTTAGAGGTGGGTTTTTTTTTCTCGCAACTCATTTTTTCCTTTTTCATATTTTTTGCACCTTCGTTTCACTGGCATGTTACAAACTACTGTCCCTACCAATCTAATGCCATTGTTTCCGTGCATCGCAGTTGCCCCCACAAATGCAAGTCATATATAACAAGCACAAAGAGCTCCATGCGAGAGAACTTAATGTTGCATTCAGCTCATTTGGGAGGGTCTTGCAAGGCATGTACTGCAAGCGGATGGGCCTAATGTTGTCTGAGGCACACAAAGCTGAGTGCAGCATTCATGGACAGAGAGCTGAAGATGAAGGCATCACTTTCAGTGTACCAGGGGGACTTCTGCTGCAGGCATGTCTAATGGGACTGCAACTGAACCTTTTGCGCAATAGCCCAAGCATCCGGAGCAGCCCAACATTCATCTTGGCACACACGGGACTGCATGCATGGATGATGCCACTGCCACTGTACCGCCTCCGCAACAACCCAAGCAAGAGCCCAAGCAACCAGCCACTGCCACTGTACCATCTCCGCAACAGGGCAAGCAACCAGTAGCGGAAGTAGGTCAAAACAATGATGCCCCACCCAGGATGAGCGATGACAACACTGAAAATGATCAAAGCAACGGCAATGATCAGAGCAATGGTAGGGGAGAAGACTCAGGCAGCAAGGTAAACGGCACTGAACTTAAGCCCCCTCGCAGCCCAAGCTTCGCACATGTGAATCTGACGAGAAGGCCAGGCACGCTTGAAGACGGACCTTCTTTTAGATTGTTCGAACCGGGGAGTGATGATGATCTACTATTTCAGGAGTTTCCTCAAGTTTGTACATCCCCTGCAAAAACTTCTGTTGCAGATTTGGACTCCTTCTTGTCGATTCGTGCGAGGAGCCCTTTGTTTGGTGAATCTCCGGCTACCTCAGTTGGGCCAGTTTTCGATGTGACTCCCATCGCAACACGTCTCAAATGTCGACAGGCCCTGCAGGTTATTCCACTCATCTTCCCCAACTACTTGTGCTCCAACCCATGTTTTGTTTTGTTTATAGAAACTTAGCACTTCCATGCTCCAAACCATTATTTTTTCTTATCTTGTTTCTGTTTTATTTTTCTTTTTCATTTGTGGGGCAGAAGCAGGAGTAGCTGAGACAAGAGAGGAGGTGGTGATTGAAGTGAGCAGTGATACGTCTCCAACGTATCTATAATTTTTGATTGTTCCATGCTATTATATTATCTGTTTTGGATGTTTATGGGCTTTATTATGCACTTTTATATTATTTTTTGGGACTAACCTATTAACCCAGAGCCCAGTGCCAGTTTCTGTTTTTTCCTTGTTTTAGAGTATCGCAGAAAAGGAAAATCAAACGGAGTCCAGTTGACCTGAAACTTCACGGAACTTATTTTTGGACCAGAAGAAGCCCACGGAGTATCGGAGATGGACCAGGAGAGTCCCGGGTTGCCCATGAGGGTGGGGGCGCGCCCACCCCCCTGGGCGCGCCCCCCTGCCTCATGGACAGCCCGGAGATCCATCGACGTACTTCTTCCTCCTATATATACCCATATACCCTAAAAACTTCGGGGAGCACAATAGATCGGGAGTTCCGTCGCTAGAAGCCTCCGTAGCCACCGAAAACCAATCTAGACCCGTTCTGGCACCCTACCGGAGGGGGAATCCCTCTCCGGTGGCCATCTTCGTCATCCCGATGCTCTCCATGACGAGGAGGGAGTAGTTCTCCCTCGGGGCTGAGGGTATGTACCAGTAGCTATGTGTTTGATCTCTCTCTCTCGTGTTCTTGAGGTGATACGATCTTGATGTATCGCGAGCTTTGCTATTATAGTTGGATCTTATGATGTTTCTCCCCCTCTACTCTCTTGTAATGGATTGAGTTTTCCCTTTGAAGTTATCTTATCGGATTGAGTCTTTAAGGATTTGAGAACACTTGATGTATGAATTGCACGTGCTTATCTGTGGTGACAATGGGATATCATGTGATCCACTTGATGTATGTTTTGGTGATCAACTTGCGGGTTCTGCCCATGAACCTATGCATATGGGTTGGCACACGTTTTCGTCTTGACTCTCCGGTAGAAACTTTGGGGCACTCTTTGAAGTACTTTGTGTTGGTTGAATAGATGAATCTGAGATTGTGTGATGCATATCGTATAATCATACCCACGGATACTTGAGGTGACATTGGAGTATCTAGGTGACATTAGGGTTTTGGTTGATTTGTTTCTTAAGGTGTTATTCTAGTACGAACTCTATGATAGATTGAACGGAAAGAATAGCTTCGCGTTATTTTACTACGGACTCTCGAATAGATAGATCAGAAAGGATAACTTTGAGGTGGTTTCATACCCTACCATAATCTCTTCGTTTGTTCTCCGCTATTAGTGACTTTGGAGTGACTCTTTATTGCATGTTGAGGGATAGTGATATGATCCAATTATGTTATTATTGTTGAGAGGACTTGCACTAGTGAAAGTATGAACCCTAGGCCTTGTTTCAACGCATTGCAATACCATTTGTGCTCACTTTTATCATTAGTTACCTTGCTGTTTTTATATTTTCAGATTACAAAAACCATTATCTACCATCCATATACCGCTTGTATCACCATCTCTTTGCCGAACTAGTGCACCTATACAATCTACCATTGTATTGGGTGTGTTAGGGACACAAGAGACTCTTTGTTATTTGGTTGCAGGGTTGCTTGAGAGAGACCATCTTCATCCTACGCCTCCTACGGATTGATAAACCTTAGGTCATCCACTTGAGGGAAATTTTCTACTGTCCTACAAACCTCTTCACTTGGAGGCCCAACAACGTCTACAAGAAGAAGGTTGTGTAGTAGACATCAAGCAGCAGGGGAAAATGTGATGCGAAGAAGCCCACACTCAAGAGAGCTGCAAAATCGCCAGAAAACGCACCGAAGCTGAAGAGGATGAAGAAGATCAAAGTTAATGCTTCCGACGATGCCATATAGAAGCAGTACTGTTGCACAAATTACCACATAAAGGACCCTCTCAAAGGCGAGCCCTTGTAAGTGTGTTTTAGCACTTTTTTGTGCTGAGAAATTGTTCGTTCCATCCATCTTGTTTGCCACTAACCGAGCCACTATTTTTTGCAACATGCAGACCTCCATTCATTAGGATAGCTGGGTTTGATGTTTCTTTCAAGCATTTCAGCAACAGGCTAAAAAAGCGAGCACATTTGAACAATGAGGTCATGTCACTTTATGTTGAAAGTTTCAACATCGAGCACATGTATAGCAAAAGCAAACCTAGGAAGTTTGCGTTCTCATCGCATACAGCCGTGAGTCAACTACCCATTTTTTAATTTTTTTCACAATAGAGTTTCTGCCCGCAACTTCCATTTTCTTTCTAACCAATACCTTCTTCTTTGCATCAGTCTAAGCTTGCCGTGGACCCAAGCTCATTTCAAACACGTTCTTGCAGCAAAGATCTCGAGAGGGCCTGTGAAAGAAACAACATCATGAAATCTGATCAAGTAAAAAACTTCCGTTCTGGCATCAAAGCTATCCTAGCGCAACATGCTCTGTTTTTCTTAAGTTAATTCTTGTTTCTTAATTTTGCAGTTGTTCTTCACCATTGTCAAGGACGGGCACTGGGCAGTTGTGGTTGCAAAATTGATGCACAAACAATTCAACATTTTTGACTCGAGGGGTGATGACTCTGACTATGTCAGCATCCTTGAGAAGCCATGTTGCAATCTGGTATGGACGCTACACCTCTTTCCTTTCTCCTTTTTCATTTCTCTCTCTATATAAAAATTGATGTTGTGCTACCAATCATAGAAGATAGAACTGTGTAATCCATCTTTTTGCAATATCAAATTTTGTAGATAGCCAACTTCAAGACTTTGGTTAGAGAACGAAACCCATGGAACTTTGATTTTGACAAGTTTGATCGTCTCAGCCCGAGTGGGTACCCGCGGCAGTCAACAACGTATTGTTCTCTGACCAGTTTTCCTTTTTTTCATGTGTCCATCCACAACTTTCTATGTGTTTGTTGTCAAGTGAGCAATGTATTTGTGAATATTTTTTTGGCAGGTTTGATTGTGGGTTATTTTCTATTCTATATATGGAGAATCTAACTGACAGGGGGATGAGGCCATTCAGCACGGTATGCCCATTTTGCTATGCAACACTAGTAGCTAAATAACTTGTTGTTTTCGGAACACTTGTTGTTTCCATTTTTGCTAGTTTTCTAATGGTAATCATGTTTTTTGTATTTTTCTCATAAATAACTTTTGAAGCTTCCCTTGTTGTATGTCCAGGACACGAGGTCGTTGCTCAAATTTCGATCATTTGTTGCAGCGAAGCATTTTAAGCACCCCAAAACACACTCAACTCAGCCGAAGAGTTCCAGAAACTGTTGAGTAGCTCATAGAAGATGTCAATCGGAGCAAAGTCTTTCCTAGATAGTTTTAAGCTACATCCTTTTGTGTAACTGGAAACAGCAATGTATGCTGTTAACCATCTACTTTCTCTTTTGTGGAACCCAAGCTGGAGCATGTATCATGCTGGGGCATGTCCCTTTGTTCCTCTTTTTTCTTTTGAAATACTCGAGCATCACCCATGTTGTGCTGTCAATGTGAACCTGAGTGTTGTCAATGTGAACTAGAGACGGATGCAGAGATGAATGAAAATGACTACGGTTTCTGAACTATCCATGCAGATATGTGAACTATCCGTGTTGCAGTTTTTTTTGCTTACCAGTTTTCTGAAATAAGGCATCCTCCCCATAACAACACATGCCATGTACCAACATCCATGTATACAATAGCTTTTAGTAAGCACCAGAAACATTTATGTCGCAACATGAAAACAAATGGTACATTCATGTATATGCAATGGATGAAAAAATGTACAACACGAATCACGAAACAAAGCATTACTGGAAATATGGCAAAGACCTCAAAACTACGACACAAAATGTGAGATATCTTGTATGTCTCAAATCCAAGACACACATAATATATCTTGTAACAAAAATGTGAGCTATCTTTGTATGTCTCAAATTGAAATATAACCTGAATACATCATCAAGGTTGCAAAAAAGAGTATTTTTGAATGTTTTTGCTCAAAGCACATGAAGTGAGGCTGAAAAGAAAATGCAAAACATCCTTCAACAGGACCAAGAACTTTCCCAAGTTTTTCTCTCATTTTTTTCTTCCTAGAGGTTGTGTTGCGTTGCTTGGGCATTTCTTGGATCATTTGTCATCATGGCTCTCCAGTATGCACAAGTTGGCACAACATGTCCGACCTCGGAGCAGAATTGACATGTAGGCAGTGCTGTTGCCGCCTCTGTCGCAGATTTTAGGGGTCCACACGTATGCACGTTGTGACATTCTTCTTTGCAGAACTTGCAGCGAATACTCCTTTTTCAGATTTTGGCTTCACTGCTGCCATTGGCTTCTTCTCTTCTTGTTTCGACTTCTTCTTCTGCTTATCATCTCGTTGCTCCACCAGAGTCTTCTTCCTCTTCTCTATTTCAGTTGGCCGACCTTTCTTAGGCACACGAGTTGGGTTTCGTAGCATCTCTGCGCTTTCAGGCTGTGGGTTGTCATCATTCAACGCTCCCGTTGCAACAGCAGGTTGCGTTGGGGGTTCACTGTGATGCGTTGCTTGTTGTTCTGGCAGTCCTCCTCTTTTTGCTGCTGCTATGGCAGGCTCAAGAACTTTTATTGCTTCATCTAATATCTTGTATGCATCATCATTGCAATATGCATCAGAGGCGAGCCATGTCAACCTTCGGCACAAGGAGTTGTATTTGAGCGTGTTTGTCGAGGGGTGCCCAAATTCTAGCAATCGCCTAGTTCTGGCCATGCTTGTTGTTGCTGCTTCAGACCACCTGTCCAACAAGTATTGTTGTGGAATAACTTGCACATTGAGGTGCACCATCACCCTTATTATGTGGGCGCAAAACAGGCCATTCATCTCAAAGTAGTGGCAACTACATTGAAACACCCCTTCATCCATCATAACACGCATAGAGAAGAGCTTTGGGTTCTCATATAAGCTTGATGTTAGATTGAACATGAGGCCTCGCCCTTGGTACTCAGCGTCTTGGTTGATAATGTAGCCGGTAGACGCAGTCACTTGTTTCTGGAACTTGCCAAAGATGTTGCATGTGTAGTAATCAGCAGCTTGGCGCTCAATGTTGTATCTGCAACATCACAAAAGGAAGCAAAGTTCACAAAACAAATCATGACAAAACATTTTTTTTTTATTTTTTGCTTTGGTATAGTGAAGCTGGCCTACCGAGAGTATAGTGGAGGAGCAGTCGTTTCACCAGTGAAGCCGGCATTATCCTCGCGATCAAGCACAGTTTCCTGGCACAGTTCATACTGTTACACAAACCTCCATACAGAATCAGCCGGACGAATTATTGTCTTGAAATATGAGTTGAGCCCCTCGGACCTGCCTGTCGTGCTTGTGAATGGGAAGAAATTGTTCTTGAAGTACGCTGGAGCCCACATATGTCTTGTTCGCCACATGTTCTTCAAGTGTTTGTTTTCAGCAACTTCGAAACACTACAACATGTGCTGCCATGTTTTCTCAAATTCTTCAACCGTTTTAGAGTTGTTGATACAAGTGTAAAACATATCTGCAAATGCCTCATCTCTGCTCAGCAGCCTCCCCAACTTAGAACGCACGTTGCTAAACACATGAAACTTGCAACACCTATGGCAAGTATTTGGGAGCACCTGCTCTATAGTTGTTGCCATTGCTTGGTCCTGGTTAGTCATTATGTTCTTTGGATGCTCATTGTCCATTGCAACCATCCATTGCTCAAAGACCCACTTAAACGTTTCAATAGTCTCATCCGGCAACAAAGCACACCCGAGTGAAATGGTTTGGAGGTGGTTGTTGATACCAACTATAGGACAAAAGGGCATATTGTATCTGTTGGTGCAAAAAGTTGTGTCAAAGAACACACAATCTTTATATTTCGGGTACAACGCCCTTGTCCTCCCATCAATCCAAAACAATGCAGTGACAGAGTTCGTGGAAGGATCTTTTTGCTTCGCAAAGAAAAGCTTTGGATTCTTGACCTTCCTCCTCTAAAAGTACTTCATTGTCATGTCCATGTCTTGCCGCGTTATCGCTTCCCGAAGCTTTGCACGTTCATTCGCAACATCCCTCTTCACATACGGCAGTATCCTGGGGTCACCTCCATGTATCCTGCCAAGGAAACTCATGCAATCTGAATTTGACAGGTTAATATCATGCAACGTCAACAAGAGTTCGTAATCCTTAGCAGGTATTTTGCGGTGCGAGCGATAGTATCTAACACGCTCTGGTTGTTGCATTAATGAATGTGTATGCTCCACAACAAAGCAAGTGACTGTCAATGTCCCCTCCCTAAGCCCAACAATCATGTGTGCCTTACAATCATGACGGAGAATCCTGTTTTTCTGACGTGTTCTTGTCACATCCATTTCAGCACCAGGCGGCCTGCTGGAGTTTCTTGTTTCTGTTGCAATGCTCTTTGAGGTGCTACTTGTTTCCGGGTTATCGGGCTTTCTAGCGTGCACACACCCAAAGACCCTCTTAATCATTATTGCATCCTCTTGCTTCTGCCCTCTCTTTTGGCTGTACTTTGTAGAATATATATGTGTGCCGAATCCCAGCTTGAAGGCATAGTCGTTGTAGAATTTCCGGGCATCCTCAAATGTGTCAAACACCATGCCAACATAGGGCGATAGTGGCTGTGATGAAACATCTCCATCATCTGAATCATCTTGCATCACATCATCAGCATGCAACAATCCCTCCGAATCTTCATGATTATCGACAGAAAAGTTCCCTTGGACATAGCTCTCTTCCCCTTCAGCACTAGCTCCTTGAAATAAGGCACATGTTTTTTCATGTATATACATAGGTCTTGGTTGAAAGTATTTTTCCTCTAGTTGCTATCAACAGTTCTATTGTTGTTTCAGAAATTCAGGTACATAGGTACATTTATCAACGATTTTTCAGCTTCACTTGCACACAAATTTTCAGTCAATGACCTTTTATCACATAAGCACACACATTCAAAATCGTACCATAGGTTAATAAATATCAAGTAACAGAGGGGATCATGTTTTGCAGAGATAGAGCAAGCACACAGGTGTGTAGGTATTTTGCCTTCGTTCCACTCACACCCATGAAACAAAATTGAATTTCTAGCTGCCACACACATAAAACAAATAGGAAATTCTAGCTATGTTTCTAATACATAGATTTCCATGAGTTTTCAGAGACACACAAGTGTTCATGTTTTTTCAGAGTCAAGAAACTCACCCAATTGCCCTGATTTGATCTGGTAGAAGTTGTTTCTGAAGGAAATATGCCCTAGAGGCAATAATAAAGTTATTATTTATTTCCTTATAATCATGATAAATGTTTATTATTCATGCTAGAATTGTATTAACCGGAAACATAATACATGTGTGAATAAATAGACAAACAAAGTGTCACTAGTATGCCTCTACTTGACTAGCTCGTTGATCAAAGATGGTTATGTTTCCTAACCATGAACAATGAGTTGTTATTTGATTAACGGGATCACATCATTAGAGAATGATCTGATTGACATGACCCATTCCATTAGCTTAGCACCCGATCGTTTAGTATGTTGCTATTGCTTTCTTCATGACTTATACATGTTCCTATAACTATGAGATTATGCAACTCCCGTTTACCGGAGGAACACTTTGGGTACTACCAAACGTCACAACGTAACTGGGTGATTATAAAGGAGTACTACAGGTGTCTCCAAAGGTACATGTTGGGTTGGCGTATTTCGAGATTAGGTTTTGTCACTCCGATTGTCGGAGAGGTATCTCTGGGCCCTCTCGGTAATGCACATCACATAAGCCTTGCAAGCATTGCAACTAATGAGTTAGTTGCGAGATGATGTATTACAGAACGAGTAAAGAGACTTGCCGGTAACGAGATTGAACTAGGTATTGGATACCGACGATCGAATCTCGGGCAAGTAACATACCGATGACAAAGGGAACAACGTATGTTGTTATGCGGTCTGACCGATAAAGATCTTCGTAGAATATGTGGGAGCCAATATGAGCATCCAGGTTCCGCTATTGGTTATTGACCGGAGACGTGTCTCGGTCATGTCTACATTGTTCTCGAACCCGTAGGTCCGCACGCTTAGGTTTACGATGACAGTTATATTATGAGTTTATGCATTTTGATGTACCGAAGGTTTTCGGAGTCCCGATGTTATCACGGACATGACGAGGAGTCTCGAAATGGTCAGACATAAAGATTGATATATTGGAGCCTATGTTTGGATATCGGAAGTGTCCGGGTGAAATCGGGATTTTACCGGAGTACCGGGAGGTTACCGGAACCCCCCGGAAGCTAAGAGAAGTAATGGGCCATATGGGCCTTAGTGGAGAGAGAGAGAGGGGCGGCCAAAGGTGGGCCGCGCGCCTCCTCCCCCCTGGTCCGAATTGGACTAGGAGAGGGGGGGCGGCGCCCCCCTTCCTTCTTCCTCCCCACTTCTTTCCCCCTCCTAGTAGGAGTCCTACTCCTACTAGGAGGAGGACTCCTCCTTGGCGCGCCATAGGGGCCGGCCGGCCTCCTCCCCTTGCTCCTTTATATACAGGGGCAGGGGGCACCCCTAGACACACAAGTTGATCCACGTGATCATATTCTTAGCCGTGTGCGGTGCCCCCTTCCACCATAATCTTCGATAATATTGTAGCGGTGCTTAGGCGAAGCCCTGCGACGGTAGTACATCAAGATCGTCACCACGCCGTCGTGCTGACGGAACTCTTCCCCGACACTTTGCTGGATCGGAGTCCGGGGATCGTCATCGAGCTGAACGTGTGCTAGAACTCGGAGGTGCCGTAGTTTCGGTGCTTGATCGGTCGGGCCGTGAAGACGTACGACTGCATCAACCGCGTTGTCATAACGCTTCCGCTGTCGGTCTACAAGGGTACATAGATCACACTCTCCCCTCGTTGCTATGCATCACCATGATCTTGCGTGTGCGTAGGAAATTTTTTGAAATTACTACGTTCCCCAACAGTGGCATCCGAGCCCAGGTTTTATGTGTTGATGTTATATGCACGAGTAGAACACAAGTGAGTTGTGGGCGATATAAGTCATACTGCTTACCATCATGTCATACTATGGTTCGGCGGTATTGTTGGACGAAGCGGCCCGGACCGACATTACGCGTACGCTTACGCGAGACCGGTTCTCCCGACGTGCTTTGCACAAAGGTGGCTAGCGGGTAACAGTTTCTCCAACTTTAGTTGAACCGAGTGTGGCTACGCCCGGTCCTTGCGAAGGTTAAAACAGCACCAACTTGACAAACTATCGTTGTGGTTTTGATGCGTAGGTAAGATTGGTTCTTGCTTAAGCCTGTAGCGGCCACGTAAAACTTGCAACAACAAAGTAGAGGACGTCTAACTTGTTTTTGCAGGCCATGTTGTGATATGATATGGTCAAGACATGATGCTAAATTTTATTGTATGAGATGATCATGTTTTGTAACCAAGTTATCGGCAACTGGCAGGATCCGTATGGTTGTCGCTTTATTGTATGCAATGCAATTGCACTGTAATGCTTTACTTTATCACTAAGCGGTAGCGATAGTCGTGGAAGCATAAGATTGGCGAGACGACAATGATGCTACGATGGTGATCAAGGTGTCGCGCTGGTGACGATGGTGCTTCGAAGATGGAGATCACAAGCACAAGATGATGATGGCCATATCATATCACTTATATTGATTGCATGTGATGTTTATCTTTTATGCATCTTATCTTGCTTTGATTGATGGTAGCATCTTAAGATGATCTCTCACTAATTATCAAGAAGTGTTCTCCCTGAGTATGCACCGTTGCGAAAGTTCTTCGTGCTGAGACACCACGTGATGATCGGGTGTGATAGGCTCTACGTTCAAATACAACGGGTGCAAAACAGTTGCACACGCGGAATACTCAGGTTATACTTGACGAGCCAAGCATATACAGATATGGCCTCGGAACACGGAGACCGAAAGGTCGAGCGTGAATCATATAGTAGATATGATCAACATAGTGATGTTCACCAATGAAACTGCTCCATCTCACGTGATGATCGGACATGGTTTAGTTGATTTGGATCACGTGATCACTTAGAGGATTAGAGGGATGTCTATCTAAGTGGGAGTTCTTAAGTAATATGATTAATTGAACTTAAATTTATCATGAACTTAGTCCTGGTAGTATTTTGCAAATTATGTTGTAGATCAATAGCTCGCGTTGTTGCTTCCCTGTGTTTATTTTGATATGTTCCTAGAGAAAATTGTGTTGAAAGATGTTAGTAGCAATGATGCGGATTGGATCCGTGATCTGAGGTTTATCCTCATTGCTACACAGAAGAATTATGTCCTTGATGCACCGCTAGGTGACAGACCTATTGCAGGAGCAGATGCAGACGTTATGAACGTTTGGCTAGCTCAATATGATGACTACTTGATAGTTTAGTGCACCATGCTTAACGGCTTAGAATCGGGACTTCAAAGACGTTTTGAATGTCATGGACCATATGAGATGTTCCAGGAGTTGAAGTTAATATTTCAAGCAAATACCCAAGTTGAGAGATATGAAGTCTCCAACAAGTTCTATAGCTAAAAGATGGAGGAGAATCGCTCAAGCAGTGAGCATGTGCTCAGATTGTCTGGGTACTACAATCGCTTGAATCAAGTGGGAGTTAATCTTCCAGATAAAATAGTGATTAACAGAATTCTCTAGTCACCATCACCAAGTTTGTAGAACTTCGTGATGAACTATAATATGCAAGGGATAACGGAAACGATTCCCAAGCTCTTCGTAATGCTGAAATTGACGAAGGTAGAAATCGAGAAAAACATCAAGTGTTGATGGTAGACAAGACCACTAGTTTCAAGAAAAGGGCAAAGGGAAGAAGGGGAACTTCAATAGCAAGCAAGTTGCTGCTCAAGTGAAGAAGCCCAAGTCTGGTCCTAAGCCTGAGACTAAGTGCTTCTACTTCAAAGGGACTGGTCACTGGAAGCGGAACTACCCCAAGTGATTGGCGGATAAGAAGGATGGCAAAGTGAACATAAGTATATTTGATATACATGTTATTGATGTGTACTTTACTAGTGTTTATAGCAACCCCTCAGTATTTGATACTAGTTCAGTTGCTAAGATTAGTAACTTGAAACGGGAGTTGCAGAATAAACAAAGACTAGTTAAGGGTGAAGTAACAATGTGTGTTGGAAGTGGTTCCAAGATTGATATGATCATCATCGCACACTCCCTATAATTTCGGGATTAGTGTTGAACCTAAATAAGTGTTATTTGGTGTTTGCGTTAAGCATGAATATGATTTGATCATGTTTATTGTAATACGGTTATTCATTTAAGTAAGAGAATAAATTGTTGTTCTGTTTACATGAATAAAACCTTATATGGTTACACACCCAATGAAAATAGTTCGTTGGATCTCGGTCGTAGTGATACACATAATCATAATATTGAAACCAAAAGATGCAAAGTTAATAATGATAGTGCAACTTATTTGTGGCACTGCTGTTTAGGTCATATTGGTGTAAAGCGCATGAAGAAACTCCATGCTGATGGGCTTTTGGAATCACTTGATTGTGAATCAGTTGATGCTTGCGAACCATGCCTCATGGGCAAGATGACTAAGACTCTGTTCTTCGGAACAATGGAGCGAGCAACAGATTTGTTGGAAATCATACATACTGATGTATGTGGTCCGATGAATATTGAGGCTCGCGACAGGTATCATTATTTTCTGATCTTCACAGATGATTTGAGCAGATATGAGTATATCTACTTGATGAAACATAAGTCTGAAACATTTGAAAAGTTCAAAGAATTTCAGAGTGAAGTGAAAAATCATCGTAACAAGAAAATAAAGTTTCTACGATCTGATCGTAGAGAAGAGTATTTGAGTTATGAGTTTGGCCTTCAGTTAAAAACAATGTGAAATAGTTTCACTACTCACGCCACCTGGAACACCACAATGTAATGGTGTGTCCGAACGTCATAACCGTACTTTATTAGATATGGTGCGATCTATGATGTCTCTTACCGATCTACCACTATCGTTTTGGAGTTATGCATTAGAGACAGCTGCATTCACGTTAAATAGGGCACCATCTAAATCCGTTGAAAAGACACCGTATGAACTATGGTTTGGCAAGAAACCTAAGCTGTCGTTTCTTAAAGTTTGAGGTTGCAATGCTTATGTGAAAAATTTTCAACCTAATAAGCTCAAACCCAAATCGGAGAAGTGCGTCTTCATAGGATACCCAAAAGAAAATGTTGGGTACACCTTCTATCACAGATCCGAAGGCAAGATATTCGTTGCTTTGAATGGATCCTTTCTAGAGAAGGAATTTCTCTCGAAAGAAGTGAGTGGGAGGAAAGTAGAAAACTTGATAAGGTAATTGTACCTTCTCCCTTATTGGAAAGTAGTTCATCACAGAAATCTGTTCTTGTGACTACTACACCAATTAGTGAGGAAGCTAATGATGATGATCATGTAACTTCATATCAAGTTACTACCGAATCTCGTAGGTAAACCAGAGTGAGATCCGCACCAGAGTGGTACGGTAATCCTGTTCTGGAAGTCATGTTACTAGACCATGACGAACTTGCGAACTATGAGGAAGCGATGATGAGCCCAGATTCTGCGAAATGGTTTGAGGCCATGAAATCTGAGATATGATCCATGTATGAGAACAAAGTATGGACTTTGATGGATTTGCCCGATGATCGGAAAGCCATAGAAAATAAATGGATCTTCAAGAGGAAGACGGACGCTGATAGTAGTGTTACTATCTACAAAGCTAGACTTGTCGAAAAAGGTTTTTGACAAAGTTCAAGGTGTTGACTACGATGAAATTTTCTCACTCGTAGCGATGCTTAAGTCTGTCCAAATCATGTTTGCAATTGCCGCATTTTTATGAAATCTGGCAAATGGATAAACAAAACTACATTCCTTAATGGATTTAAAGAAGAGTTGTATATGATGCAACCAGAAGGTTTTGTCAATCCTAAAGGTGCTAACAAAATATGCAAGCTCCAGCGATCCATTTATGGACTGGTGCAAGCATCTCGGAGTTGGAATATACGCTTTGATGAGATGATCAAAGCATACAGTTTTATACAGACTTGCGGTGAAGCCTGTATTTACAAGAAAGTGAGTGGGAGCACTACAACATTTATGATAAGTATATGTGAATGACATATTGTTGATCAGAAATAATGTAGAATTATTCTGCAAAGCATAAAGGAGTGTTTTGAAAGAAGTTTTTCAAAGAAAGACCTCGGTGAAGCTGCTAACATATTAAGCATCAAGATCTATAGAGATAGATCAAGACGCTCGGTGAAGTAGTTCAAAAATTGGAACAGTCAAAGAAAGAGTTCTTGGCTGTGTTACAAGGTGTGAAATTGAGTAAGACTCAAAGCCCGACCACGGCAGAAGATAGAAAGAGAATGAAAGTCATTCCCTATGCCTCAGCCATAGGTTCTATAAAGTATGCCATGTTGTGTACCAGATCTATTGTATACCCTACACTGTGTTAAGCAAGGGAGTACAATAGTGATCTAAGAGTAGATCACTGGACAGCGGTCAAAATTATCCTTAGTGAAATAAGGAAATATTTCTCAATTATGGAGGTGACAAAAAGGTTCGTCGTAAAAAGTTATGTCGATGCAAGTTTTGACACAGATCTGGATGACTCTAAGTCTCGATCTAGATACATATTGAAAGTGGGAGCAATTAGCTAGAGTAGCTCCGTGCAGAGCATTGTAGACATAGAATTCGCAAAATACTTATGGATCTGTATGTGACAGACCCGTTGACTAAAATTATCTCACAAGCAAAACATGATCACACCTTAGTACTCTTTGGGTGTTAATCACATAAACGATGTGAACTAGATTACTGACTCTAGTAAACCCTTTGGGTATAGGTCACATGACAATGTGAACTATGGGTGTTAATCACATGGTGATGTGAACTATTAGTGTTGAATCACATGGCGATGTGAACTAGATTATTGACTCTAGTGCAAGTGGGAGACTGAAGGAAATATGCCCTAGAGGCAATAATAATGTTATTATTTTATTTCCTTATATCATGATAAATGTTTATTATTCATGCTAGAATTGTATTATTCGGAAACATAATACTTGTGTGAATACATAGACAAACCAAACGTCACTAGTATGCCTCTACTTGACTAGCTCGCTAATCGAAGATGGTTATGTTTCCTAACCATAGACATGTGTTTTCATTTGATTAATGGGATCACATCATTAGGAGAATGATGTGGTTGACATGACCCATTCCATTAGCTTAGCACCCGATCGTTTAGTATGTTGCTATTGCTTTCTTCATGACTTATACATGTTCCTATGAATATGAGTTATGCAACTCCCGTTTACCGGAGGAACACTTTGTGTGCTACCAAACATCACAACGTAACTGGGTGATTATAAAGGAGCTCTACAGGTGTCTCCAAAGGTACATGTTGGATTGGCATATTTCTAGATTAGGATTTGTCACTCCGATTGTCGGAGAGGTATCTCTGGGCCCTCTCGGTAATGCACATCACATAAGCCTTGTAAGCGTTGCAACTAATGAGTTAGTTGCGAGATGATGTATTACGGAACGAGTAAAGAGACTTGCCGGTAACGAGATTGAACTAGGTATTGAGATACCGACGATCGAATCTCGGGCAAGTAACATACCGATGACAAAGGGAACAACGTATGTTGTTATGCGGTCTGACCGATAAAGATCTTCGTAGAATATGTAGGAGCCAATATGAGCATCCAGGTTCCGCTATTGGTTATTGACCGGAGACGTGTCTCGGTCATGTCTACATTGTTCTCGAACCCGTAGGGTCCGCACGCTTAAGGTTTCGATGACAGTTATATTATGAGTTTATGAGTTTTGATGTACCGAAGTCAGTTCAGAGTCCCGGATGTGATCACGGACATGACGAGGAGTCTCGAAATGGTCGAGACATAAAGATTGATATATTGGACGGATATATTCGGACACCGGAAGTGTTCCGGGTGATTTCGAAGAAAACCGGAGAGCCGGAGGGTTACCGGAACCCCCCCCCCCCCGGGAGAAGTAATGGGCCATATGGGCCTTAGTGGAGAGAGAGAGGGGCAGCCAAAGGTGGGCCGCGCGCCTCCTCCCCCTGGTCCGAATTGGACTAGGAGAGGGGGGCGGCGCCCCCCTTTCCTTCTCCCTCCCCACTTCTTTCCCCCTCCTAGTAGGAGTCCTACTCCTACTAG
The DNA here is from genome assembly GCF_003073215.2 of Triticum urartu. Taxonomy (NCBI): domain Eukaryota; kingdom Viridiplantae; phylum Streptophyta; class Magnoliopsida; order Poales; family Poaceae; genus Triticum; species Triticum urartu. The sequence goes on from NC_053023.1 coordinate 84,173,534, forward strand.
GAGGAGGACTCCTCCTTGGCGTGCCATAGGGGCCGGCCGGCCTCCTCCCCTTGCTCCTTTATATACGGGGGCAGGGGGCACCCCTAGACACACAAGTTGATCCACGTGATCATATTCTTAGCCGTGTGCGGTGCCCCCTTCCACCATAATCCTCGATAATATTGTAGCGGTGCTTAGGCGAAGCCCTGCGACGGTAGTACATCAAGATCGTCACCACGCCGTCGTGCTGACGGAACTCTTCCCCGACACTTTGCTGGATCGGAGTCCGGGGATCGTCATCGAGCTGAACGTGTGCTAGAACTCGGAGGTGTCGTAGTTTCGGTGCTTGATCGGTCGGGCCGTGAAGACGTACGACTACATCAACCGCGTTGTCATAACGCTTCCGCTGTCGGTCTACAAGGGTACGTAGATCACACTCTCCCCTCGTTGCTATGCATCACCATGATCTTGCATGTGCGTAGGAATTTTTTTGAAATTACTACGTTCCCCAATAGACCTAGCCTCCCTTATACAAGAGCAGGCGTTCCAGTCCAACCCGGCGCGCGCCGCTCAGTCGCTGACGTCATGAAGGCTTCGGCTGATACCACGACGTCGAGTGCCCATAACTGTCCCCATGTAGATGGTTAGTGCATATAAGCCAGTAGCCAGACTCAGATCAAATACCCAGATCTCGTTAAGCGTGTTATTTTGAAGTAACCGCGAACGCCGACTAGGGCCAGGCCCACCTCTCTCCTAGGTGGTCTCAACCTGCCCTGTCGCTCCGCCTCAAAGTAACAGTCGGGGGCCGTCGGGAACTCAGGCCCACCACTACCTGGATGGAGCCACCTGCCCCTTCAGCCCCCATCTCCAAACAGTATCACCGATAATGTAACAGTGTAAAGTATATAGTATATGCCCGTGATCACCTCCCGAAGTGATCACGGCCCAGTAGTATAGCATGGCAGACGGACAAGAGTGTAGGGCCACGGATGGAACACTAGCATCCTATACTAAGTAGTAGGATAGCAAGTAAAGGTAACAACAGTAGTAGCAAGGACAGGCTATGCACCAGTATAGGATTAACTAAAAGCAGTAACATGCTACACTAATCTAATGCAAGCAATATAGAGAAGAATATGCGATATCTGGTGATCAAGGGGGGGGCTTGCCTGGTTGCTCTGGCAAGAGAGATGGGTCATCTTCAATGTAGTCGAACACACGGACATCGACAGTAGTCTCGGAGTCCACCGAAAAGAAGTAACGGAGGGGGAACATAATAAATAACAGAGCAATCAAAGCAACACAAAGCATAACATGGTGATACGCGGTGCTAGGGGTGATCTAACGCAGTAGGAGGTGATACCGGCGAAGGGGGGAAACATCCGAGAAAGTATCCCCGGTGTTTCGCGTTTTCGGACTGGTGAACCGAAGGGGGAAAGTTGTGTGTCTGCTATGCTAGGGATGTGTGGCGGACTAACGGGCTGCGTATCCGGATTCGTCTCATCTTTCTGAGCAACTTTCATGTACAAAGTATTTTCATCCGAGTTACGGTTTATTTTCTATGATTTATCAAAGTTTTAACATTATTCTGAAATTATTATTAATTCAAAAATAAACAGGAAATTGCTAGGTGCACCCGGTGCAGTGCACCCAGCAGCGCACCAGAAAATGACAGTGGGTCCAGGGGGTCCCAGTTGGCCAGTCAACGTTGACTGGTCAACAGGGGGTGGGGCCTCCCTGTCATACACCTACCGAACTAATTAAAGATTAGGTAGTTTACTTAGCAGGTTAACTACTTTAAGTTAATTAAGAAAATTTCAATTAAGTTAATTAATCAATTATTTAATTATAATTATTATTATATTTTTTAAACACATTTTTATTCTTAAAGGGGGCGGACCCCATCTGTTAAAGGCCCATAGGGCCAACCGGGAGGTGGGCGAGCGGTGATGCGAGCGCCCGCCCGAACGAGCGCGCCTGGGAGCCATCACGGCATTGGCGGGCGCGGCAACAGTAGGCGGCGGTGGTCCGAGCGATGGAGGCGAGGGGTGCCGGCGGCGGACGCAGCAGCAGTAGCCAGAGCAGGGGGCGGAGGGCGCTGGGAGCCGGGAGCAGGGCGCCGGGCGTGGCCAGGCGGAGGCCCACAGAGGCGGGCGGAGACCAGCGGGCGTCGCGGCCGGGCGAGGAAGCAGAGGAGTGGGCCGACGGCGGCGCTTGGACGGCAGGCGGTGGCGGCGGCGCTGGGCATCGGGACGAGGTGGGAGGCGGAAGCGACGGCGCGCGCGCCGACGAGACAAGCCGTGGGCGGGGCCAGGGAGTGGAGCGGTCACGGGCGATCCGAGCTCGGCGAGCGCGCGTAGCAGGTCGCGGGAGTGGCGGGATATGGCCAGGAGGCGGGTCTAGCAGGGGCGAGGCCATGACTTGCAGGTATCACGTGTGCCAGTAGCGCAGGGCGCGGTGAGGGGCTTGAGGAGCGCAACCACCGCAGCGGCAGCGGTGAGGGGCTTGAGGGGTATGCGGCGTTGGCGGGGAAACGAGCGTGGGCACGGGTGAGAGGAGCAGGGCGCGTGCAGGGCGTGACCCGGGGTGCGGACGCGCGGATGGGAGGAAGGGCGACGCGCGGCTGTACGCGGTCACTGTCGCGGTGACGGCCATCGGCATCGGCAGCGGGGCTACTACAGGCGAACAAGATGAAACAGAGAGGGAGGAAGGAAGTGGAGGCTCACCGCGAGCCTGTAGTGGTGCTAGCGTGGGCTCGGGGAGGCCTGGTGGAGCGAGACGACGGCAGTGAGGTAGCGGCAGAGTCCGATGAAGGGGATGGATAATTCCGGCGGCTTGGCGGTTCCCTGGCTTGATCTGCTCCTCGGAGACGACGTGGAAGTCGCAGGCCATGTCCTGGACATCTCCGAGCGGCGCGGGGTGGCTGTTGGACGCGGTTGTTGGGGAACATAGCAGAATTTTAAAATTTTCTATGCATCACCAAGATCAATCTATGGAGTCATCTAGCAATGAGGGAGAGAGGAGTGCCTCTACATACCCTTGTAGATCGCGCGCGGAAGCGTTCAAGAGAACGGGGTTGATGGAGTCGTACTCGTCGTGATCCAAATCATCGATGACCAAGTGCCAAACGGACAGCACCTCCGCGTTCAACACATGTATGGTTGGGAAGACGTCTCATCCTTCTTGATCCAGCAAGGGGGAAGGAGAGGTTGATGAAGATCCAGCAGCACGACGAAGTGGTGGTGGATGCAGCAGGATCCCGGCAGGGCTTCGCCAAGCGCAAGCGGGGAGGAGAGGTGTTACGGAGGGAGAGGAAGGCGCCAAGAGCAAGGGTGCGGCTGCCCTCCCTCCCCCCCCTCTTTATATAGGGGCCTTGGGGGGCGCCGGCCCTAGGAGATGCAATCTCCAAGGGGGCGACGGCCAAGGGGTGGCTTCCCCCCCCCCAAGCCAAGTGGGGGGCGCCCCCACCCCTAGGGTTTCCCAACCCTAGGCGCAGGGGAGGGCCAAGGGGGGGCGCACCAGCCCACCAGGGGCTGGTTCCCCTCCCACTTCAGCCCATGGGGCCCTCCGGGATAGGTGGCCCCACCCGGTGGACCCCCGGGACCCTTCCGGTGGTCCCGGTACAATACCGGCGACCCCCGAAACCTTCCCGATGGCCGAAACTGGACTTCCTATATATAAATCTTTACCTCCGGACCATTCCGGAACTCCTCGTGACGTCCGGGATCTCATCCAGAACTCCAAACAACTTTAGGGTTACTGCATACTAATATCTCTACAACCCTAGTTTCACTGAACCTTAAGTGTGTAGACCCTACGGGTTCGGGAGACATGCAGACATGACCGAGACGCCTCTCCGGTCAATAACCAACAGCGGGATTTGGATACCCATGTTGGCTCCCACATGCTCCACGATGATCTCATCGGATGAACCATGATGTCGAGGATTCAATCAATCCGTATACAATTCCCTTTGTCAATCGGTACGTTACTTGCCCGAGACTCGATCGTCGGTATCCCAATACCTCGTTCAATCTTGTTTCCGGCAAGTCACTTTACTCATGCCATAATGCATGATCCTGTGATCAACCACTTGGTCACATTGAGCTCATTATGATGATGCATTACCGAGTGGGCCCAGAGATACCTCTCCGTCATACGGAGTGACAAATCCCAGTCTCGATTCGTGCCAACCCAACAGACACTTTTGGAGATACCTGTAGTGTACCTTTATAGTCACCCAGTTACGTTGTGACGTTTGGCACACCCAAGGTACTCCTACGATATCCAGGAGTTGCACAATCTCATGGTCTAAGGAAATGATACTTGACATTCGGAAAAGCTACAGCAAACGAACTACACGATCTTTGAGCTATGCTTAGGATTGGGTCTTGTCCATCACATCATTCTCCTAATGATGTGATCCCGTTATCAATGACATCCAATGTCCATAGTCAGGAAACCATGACTATCTTTTGATCAACGAGCTAGTCAACTAGAGCCTCACTAGGGACGTGTTGTGGTCTATGTATTCACACATGTATTACGATTTCCGGATAACACAATTATAGCATGAACAATAGACAATTATAATGAACAAAGAAATATAATAATAACCATTTTATTATTGCCTCTAGGGCATATTTCCAACAGTCTCCCACTTGCACTAGAGTCAATATTCTAGTTACATTGTGATGAATTGAACACCCATGCAGTTCTGGTGTTGATCATGTTTTGCTCTAGGGAGAGGTTTAGTCAACGGATCTGCCACATTAAGGTCCGTATGTACTTTACAAATCTCTATGTCTCCATTTTGAACACTTTCACGAATGGAGTTGAAGCGACGCTTGATATGCCTGGTCTTCCTGTGAAACCTGGGCTCCTTGGCAAGGGCAATAGCTCCAGTGTTGTCACAGAAGAGAGTCATTGGGCCCGACGCATTGGGTATGACTCCTAGGTCGGTAATGAACTCCTTCACCCAGACTGCTTCTTGTGCTGCCTCCGAGGCTGCCATGTACTCCGCTTCACATGTAGATCCCGCCACAACGCTCTGCTTGCAACTGCACCAGCTTACTGCCCCACCATTCAAAATATACACGTATCCGGTTTGTGACTTAGAGTCATCCAGATCTGTGTCGAAGCTAGCATCGACGTAACCCTTTACGACGAGCTCTTCGTCACCCCCATAAACGAGAAACATATCCTTAGTCCTTTTCAGGTACTTCAGGATATTCTTGACCGTTGTCCACTGTTCCATGCCGGGATTACTTTGGTACCTTCCTACCAAACTTACGGCAAGGTTTACATCAGGTCTGGTACACAGCATAGCATACATGATAGACCCTATGGCCGAGGCATAGGGGACGACACTCATCTTTTCTCTATCTTCTGCCGTGGTCGGGCATTGAGCCGTGCTCAATCTCGTACCTTGCAATACAGGCAAGAACCCCTTCTTTGACTGATCCATTTTGAACTTCTTCAATATCTTGTCAAGGTACGTACTCTGTGAAAGACCAATGAGGCGTCTCGATCTATCTCTATAGATCTTGATGCCTAATATATAAGCAGCTTCTCCAAGATCCTTCATTGAAAAACACTTGTTCAAGTAGGCCTTTATGCTTTCCAAGAATTCTATATCATTTCCCATCAACAGTATGTCATCCACATACAATATGAGAAATGCTACTGAGCTCCCACTCACTTTCTTGTAAATGCAGGCTTCTCCATAAGTCTGCGTAAACCCAAACGCTTTGATCATCTCATCAAAACGAATGTTCCAACTCCGAGATGCTTGCACCAGCCCATAAATCGAGCGTTGGAGCTTGCACACCTTGTCAACATTCTTAGGATCGACAAAACCTTCCGGCTGCATCATATACAATTCTTCCTTAAGGAAACCATTAAGGAATGCCGTTTTGACGTCCATTTGCCATATCTCATAATCATAGAATGCGGCAATTGCTAACATGATTCGAACGGACTTCAGCTTCGCTACGGGTGAGAAAGTCTCATCGTAGTCAACCCCTTGAACTTGTCGATAACCCTTAGCGACAAGTCGAGGTTTATAGATGGTTACGTTACCATCCGCGTCTATCTTCTTCTTAAAGATCCATTTATTTTCTATGGCTCGCCGATCATCGGGCAAGTCAGTCAAAGTCCATACTTCGTTTTCATACATGGATCCTATCTCGGATTTCATGGCTTCTAGCCATTTGTCGGAATCCGGGCCCGCCATTGCTTCTTCATAGTTCGAAGGTTCACCGTTGTCTAATAACATGATTTCCAAGACAGGGTTGCCGTAACACTCTGGTGCGGAACGTGTCCTCATGGACCTACGAAGTTCAGTAGCAACTTGATCTGAAGTTTCATGATCATCATCATCAACTTCCTCTCTAGTCGGTGCAGGCACCTCAGGAACATTTTCTTGAGCTGCGCCACTTACCGGTTCAAGAGGTAATACTTCATCAAGTTCTACTTTCCTCCCACTTATTTCTTTCGAGAGAAACTCTTTCTCTAGAAAGGACCCATTCTTGGAAACAAAGATCTTGCCTTCGGATCTGAGGTAGAAGGTATACCCAATAGTTTCTTTAGGGTATCCTATGAAGACGCATTTTTCCGACTTGGGTTCGAGCTTTTCAGGTTGAAGTTTCTTGACATAAGCATCGCATCCCCAAACTTTTAGAAACGATAGCTTAGGTTTCTTCCCAAACCATAATTCATACGGTGTCGTCTCAACGGATTTCGACGGAGCCCTATTTAAAGTGAATGCGGCAGTCTCTAAAGCATAGCCCCAAAATGACAGCGGTAAATCGGTAAGAGACATCATAGATCGCACCATATCTAATAGAGTGAGATTACGACGTTCGGACACACCATTACGCTGAGGTGTTCCAGGCGGCGTGAGTTGTGAAACTATTCCACATTTTCTTAAGTGTGTGCCAAATTCGTGACTCAAGTATTCTCCCCCACGATCTGATCGCAAGAACTTGATTTTCCTGTCACGTTGATTCTCAACCTCACTCTGAAATTCCTTGAACTTTTCAAAGGTCTCAGACTTGTGTTTCATTAAGTAGACATACCCATATCTACTCAAGTCATCAGTGAGGATGAGAACATAACGATAGCCATCGCGAGCCTCAACACTCATTGGACCGCACACATCAGTATGTATGATTTCCAATAAGTTGGCTGCTCGCTCCATTGTTCCTGAGAACGGAGTCTTGGTCATTTTACCCATGAGGCATTGTTCGCACGTGTCAAATGATACGTAATTAAGAGACTCTAAAAGTCCATCTGCATGGAGCTTCTTCATGCGTTTGACACCTATGTGACCAAGGTGGCAGTGCCACAAGTATGTGGGACTATCATTATCAACCTTACATCTTTTGGTATTCACAGTATGAATATGTGTAACATTACGCTCGAGATTCATTAAGAATAAACCATTCACCAACGGAGCATGACCATAAAACATATCTCTCATATAAATAGAACAACCATTATTCTCGGATTTAAATGAGTAGCCATCTCGAATTAAACGAGATCCTGATACAATGTTCATGCTCAAAGCTGGCACTAAATAACAATTATTGAGGTTTAAAACTAATCCCGTAGGTAAATGTAGAGGCAGCGTGCCGACGGCGATCACATCGACCTTGGAACCATTCCCGATGCACATCGTCACCTCGTCCTTCGCCAGTCTCCGTTTATTCCGCAGCTCCTGCTTTGAGTTACAAATGTGAGCAACCGCACCGGTATCAAATACCCAGGAGCTACTACGAGTACTGGTAAGGTACACATCAATTACATGTATATCACATATACCTTTAGTGTTGCCGGCCTTCTTGTCCGCTAAGTATTTGGGGCAGTTCTGCTTTCAGTGACCACTTCCCTTGCAATAAAAACACTCAGTCTCGGGCTTGGGTCCGTTCTTTGGCTTCTTCCTGGCAGCTTGCTTGCCGGGCGCGGCAACTCCCTTGCCGTCCTTCTTGAAGTTCTTCTTACCCTTGCCTTTCTTGAACATAGTGGTTTTATTCACCATCAACACTTGATGTTCCTTTTTGATTTCCACCTCTGCTGATTTCAGCATTGAATATACCTCAGGAATGGTCTTTTCCATCCCCTGCATATTAAAGTTCATCACAAAGCTCTTGTAGCTTGGTGGAAGCGACTGAAGGATTCTGTCAATGACTGCGTCATCCGGGAGATTAACTCCCAGCTGAGTCAAGCGGTTATGCAACCCACACATTTTGAGTATGTGCTCACTGACAGAACTATTTTCCTCCATCTTACAACTGAAGAACTTGTCAGAGACTTCATATCTCTCGACCCGGGCATGAGCTTGAAAAACCATTTTCAGCTCTTCAAACATCTCATATGCTCCGTGTCTCTCAAAACGCTTTTGGAGCCCCGGTTCTAAGCTGTAAAGCATGCCGCACTGAACGAGGGAGTAATCATCAGCACGTGACTGCCAAGCATTCATAACGTCTTGGTTCTCTGGGACAAGTGCGTCACCTAGCGATGCTTCTAAGACATAATCTTTCTTGGCAGCTATGAGGATGATCCTCAGGTTCCGGACCCAGTCCGTATAGTTGCTGCCATCGTCTTTCAGCTTGGTTTTCTCTAGGAACGCGTTGAAGTTGAGGACAACGTGGGCCATTTGATCTACAAGACATATTGTAAAGATTTTAGACTAAGTTCATGATAATTAAGTTCATCTAATCAATTTATTCAATGAACTCCCACTCAGATAGACATCCCTCCAGTCATCTAAGTGAAACATGATCCGAGTTAACTAGGCCGTGTCTGATCATCACGTGAGACGGACTAGTCAACATCGGTGAACATCTTCATGTTGATCGTATCTTCTATACGACTCATGCTCGACCTTTCGGTCTTCCGTGTTCCGAGGCCATGTCTGTACATGCTAGGCTCGTCAAGTCAACCTAAGTGTATTGCGTGTGTAAATCTGGCTTACACCCATTGTATTCGAACGTTAGAATCTATCACACCCGATCATCACGTGGTGCTTCGAAACAACGAACCTTCGCAACGGTGCACAGTTAGGGGGAACACTTTATTGAAATTATTACGAGGGATCATCTTATTTAAGCTACCGTCGTTCTAAGCAAATAAGATGTAAAACATGATAAACATTACATGCAATCAAATAGTGACATGATATGGCCAATATCATTTGCTCCTTTTGATCTCCATCTTCGGGGCTCCATGATCATCGTTGTCACCGGCATGACACCATGATCTCCATTAGCATGATCTCCATCATCGTGTCTTCTTGAAGTTGTCTCGTCATCTATTACTTCTACTACTATGGCTAATGCTTTAGCAATAAAGTAAAGTAATTACATGACGTTTATGTTGACACGCAGGTCATAAATAAATAAAGACAACTCCTCTGGCTCCTGCCGGTTGTCATACTCATCGACATGCAAGTCGTGATTCCTATTACAAGAACATGATCAATCTCATACATCACATATATCATTCATCACATCCTTTTGGCCATATCACATCACACGGCACATGCTGCAAAAACAAGTTAGACGTCCTCTAATTGCTGTTGCAAGTTTTTACGTGGCTGCTATAGGTTTCTAGCAAGAACGTTTCTTACCTACGCCAAAACCACAACGTGATATGCCAATTTCTATTTACCCTTCATAAGGACCCTTTTCATCAAATCCGATCCGGCTAAAGTGGGAGAGACAGACACCCGCCAGCCACCTTATGCAACTAGTGCATGTCAATCGGTGGAACCAGTCTCATGTAAGCGTACGTGTAAGGTCGGTCTGGGCCGCTTCATCCCACGATGCTGCCGAATCAAGATAAGACTAGTAACGGCAAGCAAATTGACAATATCCACGCCCACAACTGCTTTGTGTTCTACTCGTGCATAGAAACTACGCATAGACCTAGCTCATGATGCCACTATTGTGGAACGTAGCAGAATTTTAAAATTTTCTACGCATCACCAAGATCAATCTATGGAGTCATCTAGCAACGAGGGAGAGAGGAGTGCATCTACATACCCTTGTAGATCGCGCGCGGAAGCGTTCAAGAGAACGGGGTTGATGGAGTCGTACTCGTCGTGATCCAAATCACCGATGACCAAGTGCCGAACGGACAGCACCTCCGCGTTCAACACACGTACGGTTGGGAAGACGTCTCCTCCTTCTTGATCCAGCAAGGGGGAAGGAGAGGTTGATGAAGATCCAGCAGCACGACGGCGTGGTGGTGGATGCAGCAGGATCCCGGCAGGGCTTCACCAAGCGCAAGCGGGGAGGAGAGGTGTTACGGAGGGAGAGGGAGGCGCCAAGAGCAAGGGTGCGGCTGCCCTTCCTCCCCCCTCTTTATATAGGGGCCTTGGGGGGCGCCGGCCCTAGGAGATGCAATCTCCAAGGGGGCGGATGTTGGGCAACGTAGTAATTTCAAAAAAATTCCTACGCACACGCAAGATCATGGTGATGCATAGCAACGAGAGGGGAGAGTGTGATCTACGTAGCCTTGTGGATCGACAACGGAAGCGTTTGGTTGATGTAGTCGTACGTCTCCACGGCCCGACCGATCAAGCACCGAAACTACGGCACCTCCGAGTTCTAGCACACGTTCAGCTCAATGACGATCCCCGGACTCCGATCCAGCAAAGTGTCGGGGAAGAGTTCCGTCAGCACGACGGCGTGGTGACGATCTTGATGCACTACTGTCGCAGGGCTTCGCCTAAGCACCACTACAATATTATCGAGGACTATGGTGGCAGGGGGCGCCGCACACGCCTAAGAATATGATCACGTGGATCAACTTGTGTGTCTCTGGGGTGCCTCTGCCTCCGTATATAAAGGCTCAAGGGGGGAAGGCCGGCCGGCCATCATAGGCGCGCCAGGAGGAGTCCTACTCCCTCCGGGAGTAGGATTCCCCCCCCCCCAATCCTAGTTGGAATAGGATTCGCGGAGGGGGGAAAAGAGGAAGGGGGGCCGGCCCCCTCTCCTTGTCCTATTCGGACCAAGGGAGGGGAGGGGCGCGCGGCCCATCTCTGGCTGCCTCTTCTCTTTTCCACTAAGGCCCATATACCTCCTGGGGGGTTCCGGTAACCTCCCGGTACTCCGGTAAAATCCCGATTTCACTCGGAACACTTCCGATATCCAAACATAGGCTTCCAATATATCAATCTTTATGTCTCGACCATTTCGAGACTCCTCGTCATGTCTGTGATCACATCCGGGACTCCGAACAACCTTCGGTACATCAAAACGTATAAACTCATAATATAACTGTCATCGAAACCTTAAGCGTGCGGACCCTACGGGTTCGAGAACAATGTAGACATGACCGAGACATGTCTCTGGTCAATAACCAATAGCGGGACCTGGATGCCCATATTGGCTCCTACATATTCTACGAAGATCTTTATCGGTCAGACCGCATAACAACATACGTTGTTCCCTTTGTCATCGGTATGTTACTTGCTCGAGATTCGATCGTCGGTATCCAATACCTAGTTCAATCTCGTTGCTCGCAAGTCTCTTTACTCGTTCCGTAATACATCATCTCGCAACTAACTCATTGGCTGCAATGCTTGCAAGGCTTAAGTGATGTGCATTACCGAGAGGGCCCAAAGATACCTCTCCGATGATCGGAGTGACAAATCCTAATCTCGAAATACGTCAACCCAACATGTACCTTTGGAGACACCTGTAGAGCACCTTTATAATCACCAAGTTACGTTGTGACGTTTGGTAGCACACAAAGTGTTCCTCCGGCACACGGGAGTTACATAATCTCATAGTCATAGGAACATGTATAAGTCATGAAGAAAGCAATAGCAACATACTAAACGATCGGGTGCTAAGCTAATGGAATGGGTCATCTCAATCAGATCATTCAACTAATGATGTGATCACGTTAATCAAATGACAACTCTTTGTCCATGGTTAGGAAACATAACCATCTTTGATTAACAAGCTAGTCAAGTAGAGGCATACTAGTGACACTTTGTTTGTCTATATATTCACACATGTATTATGTTTCCGGTTAATACAATTCTAGCATGAATAATAAACCTTTATCATGATATAAGGAAATAAATAATAACTTTATTATTGCATCTAGGGCATATTTCCTTCAGCGGCGTCCAAGGGGTGGCTCCCCCCCCAAGCCAAGTGGGGGGCGCCCCCACCCCTAGGGTTTCCCAACCCTAGGCGCAGGGGAGGCCAAAGGGGGGTGCACCAGCCCACCAGGGGCTGGTTCCCCTCCCACTTCAGCCCATGGGGCCCTCCGGGATAGGTGGCCCCACCTGGTGGACCCCCGAGACCCTTCCGATGGTCCCGGTACAATACCGGCGACCCCCGAAACCTTCCCGATGGCCGAAACTGGACTTCCTATATATAAATATTTACCTCCGGACCATTCCGGAACTCCTCGTGACGTCCGGGATCTCATCCGGGACTTCGAACAACTTTCGGGTTACTGCATACTAATATCTCTACAACCCTAGCGTCACCGAACCTTAAGTGTTTAGACCCTACGGGTTCGGGAGACATGCAGACATGACCGAGACGCCTCTCCGGTCAATAACCAACAGCGGGATCTGGATACCCATGTTGGCTCCCACATGCTCCACGATGATCTCATTGGATGAACCACGATGTCGAGGATTCAATCAATCCGTATACAATTCCCTTTGTCAACCGGTACGTTACTTGCCCGAGACTCGATCGTCGGTATCCCAATACCTCATTCAATCTCGTTACCGGCAAGTCACTTTACTCGTGTCGTAATGCATGATCCCGTGATCAACCACTTGGTCAGATTGAGCTCATTATGATGATGCATTACCGAGTGGGCCCAGAGATACCTCTCCGTCATACGGAGTGACAAATCCCAATCCGATTCGTGCCAACCCAACAGACACTTTCGGAGATACCTGTAGTGTACCTTTATAGTCACCCAGTTACGTTGTGACGTTTGGCACACCCAAGGTACTCCTACGGTATCCGGGAGTTGCACAATCTCATGGTCTAAGGAAATGATACTTGACATTCGGAAAAGCTACAGCAAACGAACTACACGATCTTTGAGCTATGCTTAGGATTGGGTCTTGTCCATCACATCATTCTCCTAATGATGTGATCCCGTTATCAATGACATCCAATGTCCATAGTCAGGAAACCATGACTATCTTTTGATCAACGAGCTAGTCAACTAGAGGCTCACTAGGGACGTGTTGTGGTCTATGTATTCACACATGTATTACAATTTCTGGATAACACAATTATAGCATGAACAATAGACAATTATCATGAACAAAGAAATATAATAATAACCATTTTATTATTGCCTCTAGGGCATATTTCCAATAGCGGTGACGATGAAGATTTGATGACGGCTATGGTCGGGCGTCGACCAGGAAAGGCAGGCGACGCGAGAGGGAAGAGGTGGGCGCTAGGGTTCGCATCGGGAGAGAAGGGGGGCATCTTGTAGGGCTAGGAGGGGCACGGATGCTCGACGTGTGGCAGCGGCCATGGAGATGGCGCCACGGTTGCCCCTGCCCTCTCCTGTAGCTAGGTAGGGGACGAGTGGGAGTGAGGGTGTGGGCTGGGCCTGACACAGTAGGCAACGGGCTTAGGTGCACAGGGGGTCCTTCTATCCCTTTCTTTGTTTTCTCTTGCTTTTCTTTTATTTCTTTACTATTTTCATTTAAAGTTTCTTTTATTTAGTTTTATAAAACACCAAGTTAGCACCTAAATTAGTATTACTAAATAGGCACTGCCACAATTATTTTGGCACACTACTATTTAGTTATATTATTATAACTTTATAAAAGGCATTAAATTAATTATTTTGCCCTCAGTTTTGGTTACTTTAGTGAATTTAAATATTTTTAGAAATGTTGGTATCTCCACCACTACTACTTATGAATTATTTGTCACATTTAGAACATTTTAGTTTAATTGTTTGAAAACTTTTGTTGGTTGCCTTGAATTAAAATTTGAATTTGAATCGTTTTGAACTAACGCGAGATTATCAACAGTAACCAAGGTGATGTGGCATCATTGGGATAGGTTTACTGTAGCTTAATTATCTGGGTTTCACACTTTTTGTCTTCTCCACAACCACCATTCTATTCCACATATAGTGCTATGTCCATGGCTCACGCTCATGTATCGCGTGAAGATTGAAAAAGTTTGAGAACACCAAAAGCATGAAATAGTTTCTTGGTTTGTCATCGGGGTTGTGCATGATTTAAATACTTTGTGTGGTGAAGATGGAGCATAGCCAGACTATATGATTTTGTAGGGATAACTTTCTTTGGCCATGTTATTTTGAGAAGACATAATTGCTTGGTTAGTATGCTTGAAGTATTATTATTTTTATGTCAATATTAAAATTTTGTCTTGAATCTTATGGATCTGAATATTCTTTCCACAATAAAGAGAATTACATTGATAAATATGTTAGGTAGCATTCCACATCAAAAATTCTTTTTTTATCATTTACCTACTCGAGACGAGCAGGAATTAAGCTTGGGGATGCTGATACATCTCTAACGTATCTATAATTTTTGATTGTTCCATGCTAGTATATTATCTGTTTTGGATGTTTATGGGCTTTATTATGCACTTTTATATTATTTTTGGGACTAACCTATTAACCCGGAGTCCAGTGCTAACTTCTGTTTTTTCCTTGTTTTAGAGTATCGCAGAAAAGGAAAATCAAACGGGGTCCAATTGACCTGAAACTTCACGAAACTTATTTTTGGACCAGAAGAAGCCCATGGAGTATCAAAGATGGACCAGGAAAGTCCCGGGCTGCCCACGAGGGTGGGGGCGCACCCCCTGCCTCGTGGACAGCCCGGAGATCCACCGATGTACTTCTTCCTCCTATATATACCCATATACCCTAAAAACTTCGGGGAGCACAATAGATCGGGAGTTCCGCCGCCAGAAGCCTTCGTAGCCACCGAAAACCAATCAAGACCCATTCCAGCACCCTGCCGGAGGGGGAATCCCTCTCCGGTGGCCATCTTCATCATCCCGGTGCTCTCCATGACGAGGAGGGAGTAGTTCTCCCTCGGGGCTGAGGGTATGTACCAGTATGCTTGGGCTGTTGTCGTAGTGGACACCCTGGATGATGGGTTTGGGAAGCGTCCAGTAAGTGATTGAAACTGAAAGACTTTGCTTTTTTTGTTTTTTATATGGAAGACATTTGTCTGTTGCAATTCTTAACTATCTTCTTGTTTTTGTAATGCAGTTCAGGACCAGTACACCGTACGCAGTAGTTGAGTTCATGTCATATATAGATCAGCATCACCAAGGAATTGCCAGTGAACATGTCACAGAGGAGTTGCCGAAAATCAGCGACCAAGGGGGTGCTGTTGGGGCGCAACACACACTTCAGATGTGCCGAAGTGTTGGAAATATGCCCTAGAGGCAATAATAAATTAGTTGTTATTATATTTCCTTGTTCATGATAATCGTTTATTATCCATGCTAAAATTGTATTGATAGGAAACTCAGATACATGTGTGGATACATAGACAACACCATGTCCCTAGTAAGCCTCTAGTTGACTAGCTCGTTGATCAATAGATGGTTACGGTTTCCTGACCATGGACATTGGATGTCATTGATAACGGGATCACATCATTAGGAGAATGATGTGATGGACAAAGACCCAATCCTAAGCCTAGCACAAGATCATGTAGTTCATATGCTAAAGCTTTTCTAATGTCAAGTATCATTTCCTTAGATCATGAGATTGTGCAACTCCCGGATACTGTAGGAGTGCTTTGGGTGTGCCAAACGTCACAACGTAACTGGGTGGCTATAAAGGTACACTACAGGTATCTCCGAAAGTGTCTGTTGGGTTGGCATGAATCGAGACTGGGATTTGTCACTCCGTGTAAACGGAGAGGTATCTCTGGGCCCACTCGGTAGGACTTCATCATAATGTGCACAATGTGATCAAGGAGTTGATCACGGGATGATGTGTTACGGAACGAGTAAAGAGACTTGCCGGTAACAAGATTGAACAAGGTATTGGGATACCGACGATCGAATCTCGGGCAAGTGTCGTACCGATAGACAAAGGGAATTGTATACGGGATTGATTAAGTCCTTGACATCGTGGTTCATCCGATGAGATCATCGTGGAACATGTGGGAGCCAACATGGGTATCCAGATCCCGCTGTTGGTTATTGACCGGAGAACGTCTCGGTCATGTCTGCATGGTTCCCGAACCCGTAGGGTCTACACACTTAAGGTTCGGTGACGCTAGGGTTGTAGGGATATGTATATGTAGTAACCCGAATGTTGTTCGGAGTCCCGGATGAGATCCCGGATGTCACGAGGAGTTCCGGAATGGTCCGGAGGTAAAGAATTATATATAGGAAGTGCTATTTCGGCCATCGGGACAAGTTTTGGGGTCACCGGTATTGTACCGGGACCACCGGAAGGGTCCCGGGGGTCCACCGGGTGGGGCCACCTATCCTGGAGGGCCCCATGGGCTGAAGAGGGAAGGGATCCAGCCCAAAGTGGGCTGGGGCGCCACTTCCCCCTAGGGCCCATGCGCCTAGGGTGGGGGAAACCCTAAAGGAAGAGTCCTAGGAGGGGAAGGCACCTCCTAGGTGCCTTGGGGAGGAGGGATTCCTCCCCTTGGCCGCACCCCCCTAGGAGATTAGATCTCCTAGGGCCGGTGCCCCCCCGGCCCTCCTATATATAGTGGGGAGATGGAGGACTTCTTACCTTGGCTTTTGGTGCCTCCCTCTCCCTCTCCAACACCTCCTCCTCCATAGTGTTTGGCGAAGCCCTGCCGGAGTACTGCAGCTCCACCACCACCACGCCGTCGTGCTGCTGTTGGAGCCATCTTCCTCAACCTCTCCTCCCCCCTTGCTGGATCAAGAAGGAGGAGACGTCGCTGCTCCGTACGTGTGTTGAACGCGGAGGTGCCGTCCGTTCGGCGCTAGGATCATCGGTGATTTGGATCACGACGAGTACGACTCCATCAACCCCGTTCTCTTGAACGCTTCCGCGCGCGATCTACAAGGGTATGTAGATCCACTCCTCCCTCGTTGCTAGATGACTCCATAGATAGATCTTGGTGACACGTAGGAAAATTTTGAATTTATGCTACGTTACCCAACACGGAGAGCTCCCACATGCAAGCAAATGTACATGTGGGAGGATATGCGGGTTGTCAAAGCCCACCTCACGTCGGTACAGGGGGTACTAATGGCAGCGCAGAGCATGTGCATGAGCCGCCTCCAGCTAACAGGAGAGTGGTGACGACGTGTGCGGCTCTTTGGAGGAGTGGCTCCATGCATTGCCAACAATCGAGGAGTTAGAGGTGGGTTTTTTTTTCTCGCAACTCATTTTTTCCTTTTTCATATTTTTTGCACCTTCGTTTCACTGGCATGTTACAAACTACTGTCCCTACCAATCTAATGCCATTGTTTCCGTGCATCGCAGTTGCCCCCACAAATGCAAGTCATATATAACAAGCACAAAGAGCTCCATGCGAGAGAACTTAATGTTGCATTCAGCTCATTTGGGAGGGTCTTGCAAGGCATGTACTGCAAGCGGATGGGCCTAATGTTGTCTGAGGCACACAAAGCTGAGTGCAGCATTCATGGACAGAGAGCTGAAGATGAAGGCATCACTTTCAGTGTACCAGGGGGACTTCTGCTGCAGGCATGTCTAATGGGACTGCAACTGAACCTTTTGCGCAATAGCCCAAGCATCCGGAGCAGCCCAACATTCATCTTGGCACACACGGGACTGCATGCATGGATGATGCCACTGCCACTGTACCGCCTCCGCAACAACCCAAGCAAGAGCCCAAGCAACCAGCCACTGCCACTGTACCATCTCCGCAACAGGGCAAGCAACCAGTAGCGGAAGTAGGTCAAAACAATGATGCCCCACCCAGGATGAGCGATGACAACACTGAAAATGATCAAAGCAACGGCAATGATCAGAGCAATGGTAGGGGAGAAGACTCAGGCAGCAAGGTAAACGGCACTGAACTTAAGCCCCCTCGCAGCCCAAGCTTCGCACATGTGAATCTGACGAGAAGGCCAGGCACGCTTGAAGACGGACCTTCTTTTAGATTGTTCGAACCGGGGAGTGATGATGATCTACTATTTCAGGAGTTTCCTCAAGTTTGTACATCCCCTGCAAAAACTTCTGTTGCAGATTTGGACTCCTTCTTGTCGATTCGTGCGAGGAGCCCTTTGTTTGGTGAATCTCCGGCTACCTCAGTTGGGCCAGTTTTCGATGTGACTCCCATCGCAACACGTCTCAAATGTCGACAGGCCCTGCAGGTTATTCCACTCATCTTCCCCAACTACTTGTGCTCCAACCCATGTTTTGTTTTGTTTATAGAAACTTAGCACTTCCATGCTCCAAACCATTATTTTTTCTTATCTTGTTTCTGTTTTATTTTTCTTTTTCATTTGTGGGGCAGAAGCAGGAGTAGCTGAGACAAGAGAGGAGGTGGTGATTGAAGTGAGCAGTGATACGTCTCCAACGTATCTATAATTTTTGATTGTTCCATGCTATTATATTATCTGTTTTGGATGTTTATGGGCTTTATTATGCACTTTTATATTATTTTTTGGGACTAACCTATTAACCCAGAGCCCAGTGCCAGTTTCTGTTTTTTCCTTGTTTTAGAGTATCGCAGAAAAGGAAAATCAAACGGAGTCCAGTTGACCTGAAACTTCACGGAACTTATTTTTGGACCAGAAGAAGCCCACGGAATATCGGAGATGGACCAGGAGAGTCCCGGGCTTCCCACGAGGGTGGGGGCGCGCCCACCCCCTGGGCACGCCCCCCTGCCTCGTGGACAGCCCGGAGATCCACCGACGTACTTCTTCCTCCTATATATACCCATATACCTTAAAAACTTCGAGGAGCACAATAGATCGGGAGTTCCGCCGCTAGAAGCCTCCATAGCCACCGAAAACCAATCTAGACCCGTTCCGGCACCCTGCCGGAGGGGGAATCCCTCTCCGGTGGCCATCTTCATCATCCCGATGCTCTCCATGACGAGGAGGGAGTAGTTCTCCCTCGGGGTTGAGGGTATGTACCAGTAGCTATGTGTTTGATCTCTCTCTCTCGTGTTTTGAGGTGATACGATCTTGATGTATCGTGAGCTTTGCTATTATAGTTGGATCTTATGATGTTTCTCCCCCTCTACTCTCTTGTAATGGATTGAGTTTTCCCTTTGAAGTTATCTTATCGGATTGAGTCTTTAAGTATTTGAGAACACTTGATGTATGTCTTGCACGTGCTTATCTATGGTGACAATGGGATATCATGTGATCCACTTGATGTATGTTTTGGTGATCAACTTGCGGGTTTCGCCCATGAACCTATGCATAGGGGTTGGCACACGTTTTCGTCTTGACTCTCCGGTAGAAACTTTGGGGCACTCTTTGAAGTACTTTGTGTTGGTTGAATAGATGAATCTGAGATTGTGTGATGCATATCGTATAATCATACCCACAGATACTTGAGGTGACATTGGAGTATCTAGGTGACATTAGGGTTTTGGTTGATTTGTGTCTTAAGGTGTTATTCTAGTACGAACGAACGGAAAGAATAGCTTCGTGTTATTTTACTACGGACTCTTGAATAGATAGATCCGAAAGGATAACTTTGAGGTGGTTTCGTACCCTACCATAATCTCTTCGTTTGTTCTCCGCTATTAGTGACTTTGGAGTGACTCTTTGTTGCATGTTGAGCGATAGTGATATGATCCAATTATGTTATTATTGTTGAGAGGACTTGCACTAGTGAAAGTATGAACCCTATGCCTTGTTTCAACGCATTGCAATACCGTTTGTGTTCACTTTTATCATTACTTACCTTGCTGTTTTTATATTTTCAGATTACAAAAACCATTATCTACCATCCATATACCACTTGTATCACCATCTCTTCGCCGAACTAGTGCACCTATACAATCTACCATTGTATTGGGTGTGTTGGGGACACAAGAGACTCTTTGTTATTTGGTTGCAGGGTTTCTTGAGAGAGACCATCTTCATCCCACGCCTCCTACAGATTGATAAACCTTTGGTCATCCACTTGAGGGAAATATGCTACAGTCCTACAAACCTCTGCACTTGGAGGCCCAACAACGTCTACAAGAAGAAGGTTGTGTAGTAGACATCAAGCTCTTTTCTGGCGCCGTTGCCGGGGAGGTTAGCGCTTGAAGGTATATCTTTTAGATCTTGCAATCGAATCTTTTTGTTTCTTGTTTTATCACTAGTTTAGTCTATAAAAGAAAACTACAAAAAATGGAATTAAGGATGCCTCATATGCTTCATATTTTTAATGTCTTTTGTGAGAATAAGGATTCTGATAATTGTGCTCAAGTGCTAGAAGAAGAATGCGTTAGAATGTTTGGCACTAAATATTTGAATGATGAGCATGATTGCAATGTTGTTAGTATGAATTCCTTGACTATCTATGATGCTAATGATATGCAAATCCACAAGCTTGGGGAAGCTATGTTTGATGAAGATGATATTTTTTGTCCCCCAAGTTTTGATGAGCAAATTTATTATGATGATAGCATGCCTCCTATTTATGATGATGAAAGTGGATTTGGAGAGGTCATGACTTTATTTAGTAATGATTCCACTATTTCAGAAGAGGTTCCAATTGATTATGAGAACAAAGTTGCTACCTATGATGATTATTGTGATGACTTGTATGCTATTAAAAATAATGAGAACCATGAAACTTGTCATCATGATTTTAGTTTTCAATTGGATTATGCCTCACATGATAATTATTTTGTTGAGTTTACTCCCACTAGTATTCCGAAGGAGAAGAATTTTGCTTATGTGGAGAGTAGTAAATTTTCTATGCATGTACATCATGAAAAGAATGCTTTAGGTGCTGGTTATATTGTTGAATTCATTCATGATGCGACTGAAAATTATTATGAGGGAGGAATATATGCTTGTAGGAATTGCAATAATATCAAGTTCCCTCTCTATGTGCTTAAAGTTTTAAAGTTATGCTTGTTTTGCCTTCCTATGCTAGTTGATTATTGCTCCCATAAGTTGTTTGCTCACAAAATACCTATGCATAGGAAGTGCGTTAGACTTAAATGTGCTAGTGATGCAGTAAAGTAGCATAAGTATTTCCTTCGGTTTTTGAGAACCAAGGTATCAATCCAGTAGGAGGCTACGCGCGAGTCCCTCGCACCTGCACAAAACAAATAAATCCTCGCAACTAACACAATAAGGGGTTGTCAATCCCTACACGGCCACTTACGAGAGTGAGATCTGATAGATATGATAAGATAATATTTTTGGTATTTTTTATGATAAAGATGCAAAGTAAAATAAAAGCAAAGTAAAAAAGCAAAGGAAATTACTAAGTATTGGAAGATTAATATGATGAAGATAGACCCGGGGGCCATAGGTTTCACTAGTGGCTTCTCTCAAGAGCATAAGTATTCTACGGTGGGTGAACAAATTATTGTTGAGCAATTGACAGAATTGAGCATAGTTATGAGAATATCTAGGTATGATCATGTATATAGGCATCACATCCGAGACAAGTAGACCGACTCCTGCCTGCATCTACTACTATTACTCCATGCATCGACCGCTATCCAGCATGCATCTAGAGTATTAAGTTAATGAAAACAGAGTAACGCCTTAAGCAAGATGACATGATGTAGAGGGATAAACTCATGCAATATGATGAAAACCCCATTTTGTTGTCCTCGATGGCAACAATACAATACGTGCCTTGCTGCCCCTACTGTCACTGGGAAAGGACACCACAAGATTGAACCCAAAGCTAAGCACTTCTCCCATTGCAAGAAAGATCAATCTAGTAGGCCAAACCAAACTGATAATTCGAAGAGACTTGCAAAGATAACCAATCATACATAAAATAATTCAGAGAAGATTCAAATATTATTCATAGATAGACTTGATCATAAACCCATAATTCATCGGTCTCAACAAACACACCGCAAAAAGAAGATTACATCGAATAGATCTCCACAAGAGAGGGGGAGAACATTGTATTGTGATCCAAAAAGACAGAAGAAGCCATCTAGCTAATAACTATGGACCCGTAGGTCTGAGGTAAACTACTCACACTTCATCGGAGGGGCTATGGTGATGATGTAGAAGCCCTCTGTGATCGATGCCCCCTCCGGCGGAGCTCAGAAGCAGGCCCCAAGATGGGATCTCGTGGATACAAAAAGTTGCGGTGGTGGAATTAGGGTTTTGGCTCCGTATCTGGTTGTTTGGGGGTACGTATGTATATATAGGAGGAAGGAGTACGTCGGTGGACAAAAAGGGGGCCCACGAGGGTGGAGGGCACGCCTGGGGGGGGGGGGTAGGCGCGCCCCCTACCTCGTGGCCTCCTCCTTTGTTTCTTGACGTAGCGTCCAAGTCTCCTGGGTCTTGTTCGTTGAGAAAATCACGTTCCCGAAGGTTTCATTCCGTTTGGACTCCGTTTGATATTCCTTTTCTTCGAAAACCTAAAATAGGCAAAAAAAACATCAATTCTGGGTTGGGCCTCTGGTTAATGTTAGTCCCAAAAATAATATAAAAGTGGATAATAAAGCCCAATAATGTCCAAAACAGTAGATAATATAGCATGGAGCAATCAAAAATTATAGATACGTTGGAGACGTATCAAGCATCCCCAAGCTTAATTCCTGCTCGTCCTCGAGTAGGTAAATGATAAAAACAGAATTTTTGATGCGGAGTGCTACTTGGCATAAGTTTAATGTAATTCTTCTTAATTGTGGTATGAATATTCAGATCCGAAAGATTCAAGATAAAAGTTTAATATTGACATAAAAATAATAATACTTCAAGCATACTAACAAAGCAATCATGTCTTCTCAAAATAACATGGCCAAAGAAAGTTATCCCTACAAAATCATATAGCCTGGCTATGCTCTATCTTCATCACACAAAGTATTTAAATCATGCACAACCCCGATGACAAGCCAAGCAATTGTTTCATACTTTTGACATTCTCAAACTTTTTCAATCTTCACACAATACATGAGCGTGAGCCATGGATATAGCACTATAAGTGGAATAGAATGGTGGTTGTGGAGAAGACAAAAGGGAGAAGATAGTTTCACATCAACTAGGCGTATCAATGGGCTATGGATATGCCCATCAATAGATATCAATGTGAGTGAGTAGGGATTGCCATGCAACGGATGCACTAGAGCTATAAGTATATGAAAGCTCAACAAAAGAAACTAAGTGGGTGTGCATCCAACTTGCTTGCTCATGAAGACCTAGGGCATTTTGAGGAAGCCCATCATTGGAATATACAGTCCAAGTTCTATAATGAAAAATTCCCACTAGTATATGAAAGTGATAACATAGGAGACTCTCTATCATGAATATCATGGTGCTACTTTGAAGCACAAGTGTGTTAAAAGGATAGTAACATTGTCCCTTCTCTCTTTTTCTCTCATTTTTATTTTTTTTATTTGGGCCTTTTCTCCTTTTTTATGGCCTCTTTTCTTTCTTTCTTTCTTTTATTTTTCGTCCGGAGTCTCATCCCGACTTGTGGGGGAATCATAGTCTCCATCATCATTTCCTCACTCGGACAATGCTCTAATAATGATGATCATCACACTTTTATTTTCTTACAACTCAACAATTAGAACTCGATACTTAGAACAAAATATGACTCTATATGAATGCCTCCGGCGGTGTACCGGGATATGCAATGAATCAAGAGTGACATGTATGAAAGAATTATGAATGGTGGCTTTGCCACAAATACGATGTCAACTACATGATCATGCTAAGCAATATGACAATGATGGAGTGTGTCATAATAAACGAAACGGTGGAAAGTTGCATGGAAATATATCTCGGAATGGCTATGGAAATGCCATAATAGGTAGGTATGGTGGCTGTTTTGAGGAAGGTATATGGTGGGTGTATGATACCGGCGAAAGGTGTGCGGTATTAGAGAGGCTAGCAATGGTGGAAGGAAGAAAAGTGTGTATAATCCATGGACTCAACATTAGTCACAAAGAACTCATATACTTATTGCAAAAATCTACAAGTTATCAAAGCAAAGTATTATGCGCATGCTCCTAGGGGGATAGATTGGTAGGAAAAGACCATCGCTCGTCCCCGACCGCCACTCATAAGGAAGACAATCAAAAAATAAATCATGCTCCGACTTCATCACATAACGGTTCACCATACGTGCATGCTACGGGAATCACAAACCTTAACACAAGTATTTCTCAAATTCACAACTACTCAACTAGCATAAATTTAATATCACCATCTTCATATCTCAAAACAATTACCAAGCATCAAACTTCTCATAGTATTCAACACACTCATAAGAAAGTTTTTACTATTCTTGAATACCAAGCATATTGGGATTATTTAAGCAAATTACCATGCTATTTAAGACTCTCAAAATAATCTAAGTGAAGCATGAGAGATCAATAGTTTCTATAAAACAAATCCACCACCGTGTTCTAAAAGATATAAGTGAAGTGCTAGAGCAAAACTATATAACTCAAATGATATAAGCGAAGCACATAGAGTATTCTAACAAATTCCAAATAATGTATGGCTCTCTCAAAAGATGTGTACAGCTAGGATGATTGTGGTAAACTAAAAAGCAAAGACTCAAATCATACAAGACGCTCCAAGCAAAACACATATCATGTGGTGAATAAAAATATAGCTCCAAGTAAAGTTACCGATAGAAGTAGACAAAAAGAGGGGATGCCTTCCGGGGCATCCCCAAGCTTTGGATTTTAGGTGTCCTCAGATTATCTTGGGGGTGCCATGGGCATCCCCAAGCTTAGGCTCTTGCCACTCCTTGTTCCATAATCCATCAAATCTTTACCCAAAACTTGAAAACTTCACAACACAAAACTTAAAGTAGAAAATCTCGTGAGCTCCGTTAGCGAAAGAAAACAAAAGACCACTTCAAGGTACTGTAATGAACTCATTCTTTATTTATATTGGTGTTAAACCTACTATATTCCAACTTCTCTATGGTTTATAAACTATTTTACTAGCCATAGATTCATCAAAATAAGCAAACAACACACGAAAAACAGAATCTGACGAAAATAGAACAATCTGTAGTAATCTGTAGCTAGCGCAAGATCTGGAACCCCAAAAATTCTAAAATAAATTGCTGGACGTGAGGAATGTATCTATTAATCATCTGCAAAAAGAATTAACTAAATATCATAGTATTCAACAAACTCATAAGAAAGTTTTTACTATTCTTGAATACCAAGCATATTGGGATTATTTAAGCAAATTACCATGCTATTTAAGACTTTCAAAATAATCTAAGTGAAGCATGAGAGATCAATAGTTTCTATAAAACAAATCCACCACCATTCTCTAAAAGATATAAGTGAAGTACTAGAGCAAAACTATATAACTCAAATGATATAAGCGAAGCACATAGAGTATTCTAACAAATTCCAAATCATGTATGGCTCTCTCAAAAGGTGTGTACTATTGGAAATATGCCCTAGAGGAAATAATAAAATGGTTATTATTGTATTTCCTTGTTCATGATAATTGTCTATTATTCATGCTATAATTGTATTAACTGGAAACCGTAATACATGTGTGAATACATAGACCACAACATGTCCCTAGTAAGCCTCTAGTTGACTAGCTCGTTGATCAATAGATGGTTATGGTTTCCTGACCATGGACATTGGATGTCACTGATAACGGGATCACATCATTAGGAGAATGATGTGATGGACAAGACCCAATCCTAAGCACAGCACAAGATCGTGTAGTTCGTTTGCTAAGAGCTTTTCTAATGTCAAGTATCATTTCCTTGGACCATGAGATTGTGCAACTCCTGGATACCGTAGGAATGCTTTGGGTGTACCAAACATCACAACGTAACTGGGTGGCTATAAAGGTGCACTATAGGTATCTCCGAAAGTGTCTGTTGGGTTGGCACGAATCGAGACTGGGATTTGTCACTCCGTATGATGGAGAGGTATCTTTGGGCCCACTCGGTAATGCATCATCATAATGAGCTCAATGTGACTAAGGAGCTAGCCACGGTATCATGCGTTACAGAACGAGTAAAGAGGCTTGCCAGTAACGAGGTTGAACGAGGTATGGGGATACCGACGATCGAATCTCGGGCAAGTAACATACCGATAGACAAAGGGAATTGTATACGGGATTGATTGAATCCCCGACATCGTGGTTCATCCGATGAGATCATCGTGGAACATGTGGGATCCAATATGGGTATCTAGATCCCGCTATTGGTTATTGGCCAGAGAGATGTCTCGGTCATGTCTGCATGGTTCCCGAACCCGTAGGGTCTACACACTTAAGGTTCGGTGACGCTAGAGTTGTTATGGGAAATAGTATGTGGTTACCAAAGGTTGTTCGGAGTCCCGGATGAGATCCTGGACATGACGAGGAGTTCCGGAATGGTCCGGAGGTGAAGATCGATATATTGGACGAAGGGTATTGGAGTCTGAAATTGTTCCGGGGGTACCGGGTGACGACCAACGTGTCCGAAAGGGGTTTCGGAGGCCCCGACAAGTGTTGGGGGGCTTATGGGCCAAGGGGAAGGGGCACACCAGCCCACTAAGGGGTTGTGCGCCCCTCCCACCCCATCTCACGTAACCAGGAGAGGTGGGGCGCCTCCCCTAGGGCAGCCTCCCCTCCTGGCTTGGAGGGCAAGTCTCCTAGGGGTGTGTGACACCCTCGATTCAGTCGTACACTAATCATACACGCAAATGTGTACGATCAAGATTAAGGACTCACGGGAAGATATCACAACACAACTCTAGACACAAATTAAAATAATACAAGCTTTATATTACAAGCCAGGGGCCTTGAGGGCTCGAATACATATGCTCAAAAACACAAGAGTCGGTGGAAGCAACAATATCTGAGTACAGACATGAGTTAAACAAGATTGCCTTAAGAAGGCTAGCACAAAAGCAACAATGATCGAAAAGGCAAGACCTCCTGCCTGGGAGCCTCCTAACTACTCCAAGTCGTCAGCGGCCGTCACGTAGTAGTAGGCATCCTCCGGGTAGTAGCAGTCATCAGTGGCGTCGTCTGGCTCCTGGGCTCCGTCATCTAGTCGCAACAATCAGGTATGGGGGAAAAGAAGTAGCAAAGCAACCGTGAGTAATCATCCAAAGTACTCGCAAGACTTACATCAGATCTAAACTAAGTATGCATCTGTATCAAAGGAATGGGTTGTATCTGTGGACTAAACTGCAGAATGCCAGAAGGGAAGGGAAAGCCTAGCCTATCGAAGACTAGCATCTTCTGGAAACCACCATCTTGCAGCAACGGGAGGGAGTAGAGTACCATAAAGTAAAGTAGCAGTAGTGTTATCAACCTCGTCCAGAGATCCTTTCTCGACTCCCTGCGAGAAAGCAATCCCAGAGCCATACTATCCAGTTATCATCTCATAACCAGGTCTCATCTCCATGTCTCATCCCAAGTATCCAGTTCTAGTTGTATCGATCGGGATACAACTCCAAGTGTCCGTTAATGTAGGACAGGCCATTGATAGATGTTTTCTTCCCTGCAGGGGTGAACCAACTTACCCACCACGCTCGATTAACTCCAGCCGGACACACTTTCCTGGGTCATGCCCGGCCTCGGCCAAACAATACGCTGCAACCCAACCTAGGCTTAATAGAGAGGGCAGCATGCCGGACTAAACCTATTCCCCCAGGGGTCATGGGCCATCTCCTCGGGAACTCCTGCACGTTGCGAACACGGCCGGTGAGCAGACCTAGCTACCTCCTTCAACAAGGCAGGAGCTTACGCAGTCCAACCCGGCGCGCGCCGCTCAGTCGCTGGCGTCTATTAAGCTTCGACTGATGTATACGACGCAGAACGCCCATACTACGGCCACGTGATGGTTAGTGCTATCAGGCCAGAGGCCCCTCGGATCAAATATCCAAATCATAGTGGATTAGGAACGCACGGTAACGAGCAGAGACTCACGATCGATGTGACCCCGTCGCCCCGTCTTGAGTACTTGCGGCAAGGGCTAAGAATGCCCGGCCACGCCTCGTAAGTATCTCGCGAGCACCTTCCAGGTCAACCCGACTCCACATCACTCGCAATTAAGCTCGCGCGGGTACCCCTCAGGGTCGACCCATCTTTAGTAACATGGCTCAGTGTAAAGTCATAGTAACCATAGTAACTATGTGTCTAACACCAAGTGGAAAACCCGAGGAATCACCCCCCCTGAATCCCACTCGATGTTATCATCAAGGTGAACGTAAGAGTATCCACCCTCGAGGTTCACACTTGAGGGGTTGCACGACAGAGCGGTAATGGAAGTGGTTAAGGAGGAAATCACCCTCGATGACCTCGACCATATAGCTACACTACAGAGATCTCATCAGGAGTGATGTATGAGGTTCACCCTCGGCACTCGATAGTAACTCTATAGTGTCGTACAACTAGGGGGGTGATGTGCGGTGTCGGGGCCTGGACGTTGATCACGTTGATCGAGTCATCGAACATAAAGCGAGGCAACTGGGACAAGGTGGGGGTCACTGATGGATCACTAACCAACCAATACTAAGCAGTTTAGGATAAGCAGGTAACAACAACAGGCTATGCATCAGAGTAGGATCATACAAAAAGCAGTAGCAGTTCTAATGCAAGCATTAGAGGGAAAGAAATGGGCGATATCGGAATGCTCAAGGGGGTTTGCTTTCCTGGTTGCTCACACAAGAAGGAGGGGTCGTCGGTGACATAGTCGATCACAATGGCATCATCGGCCTCGGGGTCTACCGGAGATAAGAGGGGGAAGAAATAGTAAATACAGAGCAAACAATGCATCACAAGGCATAACATGACGAAAGGCAGAGCTAGGGTTGCCCTAACGTAGTACTACACGATATAGGAGAAGGGGAAATTCAACCGGAAATGTATTCCCGGTTCCGGACCTGTATCAGACAGATGACCGGAGGGGGAATGTTCCATGTTCAGCATGCTAGGGGCATGTGACAGATGAATGGACCGCGTATTCGGATTCGTCTCGTTTTTCTGGGCGTTTTTCATATATAAACTTTTATGATCCGAGCTACGGTTTAAAAGTTACGGAATTTCGAAGTTTAAACCAAATTCTGAATTATTTTAAAAGCAGAAAAGGTTTATTGCGTCAGTAGTGACGTCAGCACTGCGTTAGCTCTGCTGACCAGTCAAACTGACAGGTGGGACCCACCTGTTAGCCTCTCTGTCTAACAGAGGCTTAACTAAACTAACAGGGTTAGTTAGGGCGTGTGGGCCCTAGCAGTCAGTGACTGATTAGGTTAACTAATTAGATTTAATTATTAAATGTTTTAATTTACTTAAATGTGCGGTGGGGCCCGCTTGTCAGGGGCACGGGGCTGCCCAGTCAGCAATTGACTGGGTCAACCCGGTCAACTGGGGCCTGTGGGGCCCACTGGAAGTGGCACTAGGGTGGCCCCAGGCCAGCCATGTCGGTGGTGGCCGGCGGCTCGATGCCGGCGACACCAAAATGTGGTGGAGGCCTCAGGACTCGTCGGAAAACGCGCTCCGGCCACCGTTTTGTGCACGTGAGGTGGCGTTCGAAAGAGGGGAGTGAGACACGTCGCGTGGCGCTAATGGTTGGCCTCGGGAAGACCTAAAACGACGACGGCATGCGGCGAGGCGGACGCCGGAGTTCAGCCATCTCCGCCAACGACGACAGAGGGCTCGGGGAGGGGATCTAGCGGCACGAGCGGCCGCGGTGAGGGGACCTGAGCACGTTCGAGTGCTCAGACGAGCAAGTCAATGACCACAACGTCGGCGGCGAGCCTCGCGGCAGAGCTGCGTTCGGGCGGCGACGGGAACGGCGGCTACGGCTACTAGGAGAGGCCGAGGAGAGGAAAGGAGGGAGGGAGGAGCTCACCGCGCGGCACACGGAGGCCGGTGAGAGGCTTAGTAGCAGCAGCAGGTGTCGCCGGAGATGAAGAAGAACGACGGCAGCCGGAGGTGGGGACGAAGGGGATCCGGTGCCGCCACGCCTCCGAGCTCTAGCTGAGGCCACCGATCGAAGGAGTAGACCCCCGCATAGCTCACCGACAGGGTCAGCGGGCGCGGGGCCGCGGGTGGCCGCGACAACGACGAAGGACGGCGGCGGCCGCGCTCGGGTGGTGGCTCTGAGATGGAGGCGAGGCGACGGAGCGAGCGGGGAGAGGGGATGGGGACTGGCGCGAGTGGGGCGGCAGGGCAAGTGGGAGGGGAGAGGGGAGCCTGAGGCGTCGGGGGGTCTTATCCCTCGTCGTCGATGCCGACGAGGCGGCTCGGTGGCGATCGTGGGCACGGTCGGAGGAACAGGGAGGGGGGAAGGGCAACCCAGCGAGGAAGGTGGATGGGCTGGCCAGTTGGAGTGGGACGGCCAGGTGGGTGTAGTCCAGGGAGGCGGTAGAGGGCCTCTCCCACTTTTCCTTTCCCTGTTTGCTTTTTTTTATTTTCAGCAGCTTTTGCATTTTCCTTTTTGTCAAAAATGACTTTGCAAAATTATGCCACTGATCAAAACAAATTCAAAGAATTAAGGTGAAATGTGACAAAAGGTTGGGAGGCTTTGGGAATAGTTGCCAATTTTATAAATTAAAAAGGGCATTTAATTTATTGCTTAGGTCACTGTTTTAAGTAGTTTAGGCCACTCAAACCCTTTGCAAAATTGTTGGTTCACCACCAATATTAGCTGTGGAATATTTGGCACATGATGAACATTTTTGTTTCCATGTCTGAGCATTTTGAATTTCACACAGAATTTTAATTTGAATTCAACTGGAATTTGAAAGAACATGAGACAATAATGATTAGGCACATGTTTAGCAAAAGGATTAACTTAACCCCTGGGGTTACTGTAGCATCATTACTCCGGGGTGTTACAACTCTCCTCCTCTAAAAGAAATTCTCGTCTCAAGAATTAAGAGGTAGAAGGGAACAGGTCGGGGTATTCAGCACGGAGGTTATCCGCGCGTTCCCAAGTGGCTTCATCTTTAGAATGATTTGACCATCGCACCTTGAGGAACTTGGTAACCTTCTGGCGTGTTCGACGTTCAGCTTCTTCAAGAATGCAGATCGAATGCTCCTTGTATGTGAGATCATCTTGAACTTCAATCAATTCCGGATCCACTTCACGTTCCGGATCCTTGAAGCACCGACGAAGTTGCGACACGTGGAAGACATCATGGACGTGAGAGAACTGAGGTGGGAACTCCAATTGATAAGCCACCACTCCACAACGGGCCAGAATGCGGAAAGGACCAATGTAGCGTGGAGCAAGCTTGCCCTTGACTCCGAACCGATGAGTGCCTCTCAAAGGAGTCACACGCGGATAAGCTTGTTCACCAGGTTGATAAGTTGAACCCCAGTGTTTTCGGTCATAGTTGCTCTTATGGCGGCACTGGGCCGCCTTGAGATTATCCCGAACAATGCGAACCTGCTCTTCAGCTTGTTGAATAATGTCTGGACCAAGGAGCATCCGGTCCCCAGTTTCTGACCAATTCAGAGGGGTTCGGCACTTGCGTCCATAAAGCACTTCAAAGGGTTCCATCTTCAAGCTGGCTTCATAGCTGTTGTTATAAGAGAACTCCGCATAAGGGAGAGATTCTTCCCACTTCTTGCCAAAAGAAATAACACAAGCTCGAAGCATGTCTTCAAGAATTTGATTGACTCGCTCGACTTGGCCTTGGGATTGGGGATGATAAGCAGTGCTCCAGGTAATATGAGTTCCCATTGCCTCTTGGAAACTATCCCAGAACTTAGAAGTGAAAATACTGTCACGATCTGAACTGATCTCCTTCGGAATGCCGTGGAGTGACACAATTCTGGAGATATACAAGTTTGCTAATTGAATAGCAGTGATAGTCTCCTTGACTGGTAGAAAGTGAGCAACCTTCGAGAATTGGTCGATGACGACAAAGATTGCATCGTTACCTTTCTGAGACTTGGGAAGGCCAGTGACGAAGTCCATTTGGATCTTATCCCACTTCCATTCAGGAATCGGAAGCGGTTGTAGAAGTCCAGCCGGTTTCTGATGTTCTGCTTGACGCGACGACAAACGTCACATTCTTCAATATATCGAGCAATGTCTTGCTTCATATTAGACCACTAGTACTTCTGACGGATGTCTAGATACATCTTAGTACTTCCCGGATGAATAGAGAGAGGGGTATCATGCGCTTCTTTCATCACCTTCTCTGTCATAAGCTCGAACCGGGGTACGACAATGCGATCTCTGAAGTATAAGGTTCCATCTTCACCAAGTGAGAAATCTCTGGATTTCTCTAAGGCAAGATCATTTTTCATCAAATCAACATGAGCATCTTTGGCTTGAGCAGACTTGATTGCTTTCAGAAGAGTTGGTTCCAAGACAAGGTTATTCAGAGAACCCTGTGGAACTAGTTGAAGGTTCAACTTGCATGGCTCTTCATAAAGGCGGGGTTGAGCTTTGAAGACCATGTGATTGTTGCAATAAGACTTACGGCTCAGGGCATCGGCCATTACATTAGCCTTGCCAGGTGTATAAGATATACCACAGCTGTAGTCAGCAATAGCTTCCATCCATCGCTGCTGACGGAGGTTCAGATCTGGCTGAGTAAACAAATACTTCAGACTCTGATGATCAGTGAAGATC
This sequence comes from Triticum urartu, assembly GCF_003073215.2. Lineage (NCBI taxonomy): Eukaryota > Viridiplantae > Streptophyta > Magnoliopsida > Poales > Poaceae > Triticum > Triticum urartu. Next base: position 84,206,210 of record NC_053023.1, read on the forward strand.
TCGCAACGATTACCGAGAAGGTACTGTCGCCATAGCTTCAGTGCATAGATAACCGCGGCAAGCTCAAGGTCATGAACTGGGTAGTTCTCTTCATGAGGATGCACTTGACGGGAGGCATAAGCAATCACTCTGCGCTCTTGCATTAGGACACAGCCTAATCCTTGATGTGAAGCGTCGCAATAGATGACAAAGTCCTTGCGAGAATCAGGGGGGAGCAAGCACTGGGGTAGATGTCAGCTTGTCTTTGAGTGCCTGGAAACTTTCCTGACATTTGTCTGTCCAATCGAACTTAACGCCTTTGTGAAGCAGATTGGTCAGTGGCTTGGCGATCTTGGAGAAGTTCTCTATGAAGCGGCTACAATAGCTGGCTAGACCGAGAAAGCTTCTGACTTGCTTGACAGTCTTTGGAGGGGTCCAGTCAAGAATAGCCTGAACTCGCTCTGGGTTGACGGCAATACCATCCTTGGAGATGACATGACCAAGGTAGGTGACTTCGGGTAACCAAAATTCGCACTTGGAATACTTGGCATAAAGTTGATGTTCTCGAAGCTTCTCTAGAACAAGTCGAAGATGTTCAGCATGTTCGTCTTTGTTCTTCGAATATACCAGGATATCATCCAAATAGACTATGATGAACTTGTCGAGATAATCCATGAATATGTAGTTCATCAGACGAGAGAATGTGGCTGGAGCATTGGTCAAGCCAAAAGACATGACGGTGTACTCATAAGAACCATAACGAGTGACGAAGGCGGTCTTTGGAATATCCTCTTCACAAACACGGATCTGGTGGTAACCCAACCTCAAGTCGAGTTTAGAGAATATCGATGAACCAGCCAGTTGATCATACAGATCATTAATCCGAGGAAGCGGATATTTGTTCTGTATTGTAGCTTGGTTGATAGGACGATAGTCTTGGACCAAACGGTTCGTTCCATCCTTCTTCTTCACAAAGAGAGAAGGTGCTCCCCAAGCTGAGGAACTTGGACGAATGAAACCACTGCGAAAAGATTTGTCGATTTCCTCCTTAAGTTCAAGGAGTTCATGAGGTGGCATCTTGTAGGGTCGTTTGGCAATAGGAACGGTGCCTGGTTTCAAGTCGATGACGAACTCGATAGCCCGGGCAGGAGGTCTTCCTGGAAGTTCTTCTGGAAAGACATCTAGGAAGTCGCGAACAACTGGAATCTTTTCAATTCCCTCAAGAGGTGTTGCTTTCAACGCATTCAAGACATAAAGTCGAGCTTCCGCGTTTTGAACCAGACAAGCATTGTAGCTTACTATCTCATCTGAAGGGTGCAGAAGGTGGACGGTTTTAGTGGTGCAAACGATAGAAGCCGTATGTGCTTTCAACCAATCCATTCCCAGGATGAGGTCAATATTGGAAGACTTCAGAATAATGGGGGATGCAAAAAATTCCAACCCTTCGATTTCAACTGAAACGTTGTGGCTAACCATGGAGGTTTGGCATTGGCCCGCAGGGGGTTTTACCACTAGTGGAGTGTGCATCTCTTCGTATTTAATGCCATGCATGAATGCAAACTCTTCTGATATGAAAGAATGTGATGCTCCTGAATCAAATAAAACAGATGCTGGTACTGAATTAACGAGCAGAGTACCCATCACAGTGGCAGGTTGGTCTTGAGCTTCATTCAGATCAACATGATTAGCAAGACCACGACCATATGGTCTAGCATTGTGGTTGCGGGGTTGATTGATACCACGAGCATTAGAAGGCAAAGCCAGCTGATTCTGATTCTGAGGGCAGTTCCTGGAACGATGGCCCGGAAGGCCACACTTGAAGCACAGACCATCATTGGGATTGGGAGCAAAAGCTTGGGGTGGTACAGCCCAAAGGGGCTGCCTTTGCGGTGGAGGAGGCAGACGGGGTGCGACATAGGTCTGTCTTGGTGCAGGTGCAGCTGGACGATACATGCTGTGGGGAATCCATATCCGACGCTTCTACGCTGACGGGCCTGAAGATGAGCCAGCGTCACGGCTGCGCCTATGGGATCCCTGGTGTTCCTGAAGACCAGTCTCAACCTGAATAGCCTTGTTCACCAAGGTGGCAAAGTCGGCAAAGTCATGAGCGAGCAGTGCTAGCTTAATATCAGGGTGAAGTCCATCACGGAACTTTTCTTGCCTACGAGCATCAGTTGCAATGTCTTCTTCAGCATAACGAGACAAGTCTAGAAATTCCCGCTGATAAGCATCTACAGTATTGTTGCCTTGGGTGAGGTTGCGGAAATCTCGCTTCTTCCTGTCCATGATTCCTTGAGGAATGAAGCGGGCACGGAAAGCAGCTTGGAAATCCGGCCAAGTGATGACCGTTCCAGTAGGCAGGGTACGCCTGTGGCTGTCCCACCATTGAGCAGCGGGACCCTTCAGGAAGAAAGATGCAAAGGTGACATAGCTAGCACGGGCCACACTAGCAGACTCCATTTCATATGTGATGTCGCGGAGCCAGTCATCAGCATCAAGGGGTTGAGTTGAGCTGCGGTAAATAGTTGGGTTGAGGCGCAAGAAATCCTGCAGAGTTAGTAGGGTTGGTTGTTGATTCATGTTCGGACGAGGAAACTGAGCCATCATTCCTTCCATGAACTGGCGGTTCAGCTCAAATTGTTGCATCATTCCAGCAAATAATTCGTGCGGCGGTGGATCGTTGGCACCACGGCCACGTCCAGCGGGTCTAACCATCCTGCTAACAAGTAACAGGGGGTAGTTCAGCATTGAGCATTTGCAAAAACAAAGGATAATTCATGATGAAACATGCATAATGAAAGAGGTACGATGGATACCACTTTGTTGTCACCACGACAGTGTGTGTACTATCCAGAATACTATTCTAAGGAAAAACTATGGCTTATCCAGCTTTGGGGTGAATGTGGTCACGGGATCCTAATGTTAGAGTTAGTAAAACCATTTTAACCCGAATAGAAGAGACATCAGAGTCCCAGAGTAAAGGTCGAGGAGTAAAAGATCCTAATACCACCCATATGGCGACGTGGGCCCGTAAGACACACAGCCATGTTAGTAAGAGTTTTTTAGTGACTAGACTCAACTTCGGCCAAGGAGTTGGAAAGGGGGCTACCTACAGGCAGTCGGCTCTGATACCAACTTGTGACGCCCTCGATTCAATCGTACACTAATCATACACGCAAATGTGTACGATCAAGATCAAGGACTCACGGGAAGATATCACAACACAACTCTACACACAAATTAAAATAATACAAGCTTTATATTACAAGCCAGGGGCCTCGAGGGCTCGAATACATACGCTCGAAAACACAAGAGTCAGCGAAAGCAACAATATCTGAGTACAGACATGAGTTAAACAAGATTGCCTTAAGAAGGCTAGCACAAAAGCAACAATGATCAAAAAGGCAAGGCCTCCTGCCTGGGAGCCTCCTAACTACTCCAAGTCGTTAGCGGCCATCACGTAGTAGTAGGCATCCTCCGGGTAGTAGTAGTCATCAGTGGCGTCGATTGGCTCCTGGGCTCCGTCATCTGGTCGCAATAATCGGGTATGGGGGAAAAGAAGTAGCAAAGTAACCGTGAGTACTCATCCAAAGTACTCGCAAGACTTACATAAGATCTAAACTAAGTATGCATCTGTATCAAAGGAATGGGTTGTATCTGTGGACTAAACTGCAGAATGCCAGAAGGGAAGGGAAAGCCTAGCCTATCGAAGACTAGCATCTTCTGGAAACCACCATCTTGCAGCAACAGGAGGGAGTAGAGTAACATAAAGTAAAGTAGCAGTAGTGTTATCAACCTCGTCCAGAGATCCTTTCTCGACTCCCTGCGAGAAAGCAATCCCAAAGCCATACTATCCAGTTATCATCTCATAACCAAGTCTCATCTCCATGTCTCATCTCAAGTATCCAACTGTAGTTGTATCGATCGAGATACAACTCCAAGTGTCCGTTAACGTAGGACATGCCATTGATAGATGTTTTCTTCCCTGCAGGGGTGCACCAACTTACCCACCACGCTCGATTAACTCCGGCCGGACACACTTTCCTGGGTCATGCCCGGCCTCGGCCAAACAATACGCCGCAACCCGACCTAGGCATAATAAAGAGGCCAGCACGCCGGATTAAACCTATGCCCCCAGGGGTCATGGGCCATCTCCCCGGGAACTCATGCACGTTGCAAACGCGGCCGGTGAGCAGACCTAGCTACCTCCTTCAACAAGGCAGGAGCTTACGCAGTCCAACCCGACGCGTGCCGCTTAGTCGCTAGCGTCTATTAAGCTTCGGCTGATGTATACGACGCAGAATGCCCATACTATGCCCACGTGATGGTTAGTGCTATCGGGCCAGAGGCCCCTAAGATCAAATATCCAAATCATAGTGGATTAGGAACGCGCGGTAATGAGCAGAGGCTCACAATCGATGTGACCCCGTCGCCCCATCTCGAGTACTTGCGGCAAGGGCTAAGAATGCCCAGCCACGCCTCATAAGTATCTCGCGGGCACCTTCCAGGTCAACCCGACTCCACATCGCTCACAATTAAGCTCGCGCGGGTACCCCTCAGGGTCGCCCCGTCCTTAGTAACATGGCTCAGTGTAAAGTCATAGTAACCATAGTAACTGTGTGTCTAACACCAAGGGGAAAACCCGAGGAATCACCCTCGGTGAATCCCACTCGATGTTATCATTAAGGTGAATGTAAGAGGATCCACCCTCGAGGTTCTCACTTGAGGGGTTGCACGACAGAGCGGTAACGGAAGTGGTTAAGGAGGAAATCACCCTCGATGACCTCGACCGTATAGCTACACTACAGAGATCTCATCAGGAGTGATGTATGTGGTTCACCCTCGGCACTCGATAGTAACTCTGTAGTGTCGTACAACTAGGGGGGTGATGTGCGGTGTCGGGGCCTGGACGTCGATCACGTTGATCGAGTCATCGAACATAAAGCGAGGCAATTGGGACAAGGTGGGGGTCACTGATGGATCATTAACCAACCTATACTAAGCAGTTTAGGATAAGCAGGTAAGGTATGACAGCAGGTAACAACAACAGGCTATGCATCAGAGTAGGATCATACAGAAAGCAGTAGCAGTTCTAATGCAAGCATGAGAGGGAAAGAAGGAGGGGTTTGCTTGCCTGGTTGCTCAGACAAGAAGGAGGGGTCGTCGGTGACGTAGTCGATCACAGCAGCATCATCGGCCTCGGGGTCTACCGGAGAGAAGAGGGGGAAGAAACAGTAAATACAGAACAAACAATGCATCACAAGGCATAACATGATGAAAGGCAGAGCTAGGGTTGCCCTAACGTAGTACTACACGATATAGGAGAAGGGGAAATTCAACCGGAAATGTACTCTCGGTTCCGGACCTGTATCAGACAGATGACCGGAGGGGGAATGTTCCATGTTCAGCATGCTAGGGGCATGTGATAGATGAATGGACCGCGTATTCAGATTTGTCTCGTTTTTCTGGGCGTTTTTCATATATAAACTTTTACGATCCGAGCTACGGTTTAAAAGTTACAGAATTTCGAAGTTTAAACCAAATTCTGAATTATTTTAAAAGCAGAAAAGGTTTATTGCGTCAGCAGTGACGTCAGCACTGCGTCAGCTCTGCTGACCAGTCAAACTGACAGGTGGGACCCACCTGTCAGCCTCTCTGTCTAACAGAGGCTTAACTAAACTAACATGGTTAGTTAGGGGGCGTGGGCCCCAGCAGTCAGTGACTGATTAGGTTAACTAATTAGATTTAATTATTAAATGTTTTAATTTACTTAAATGTGTGGTGGGGCCCGCTTGTCAGGGGCACGGGGCTGCCCAGTCATCAGTTGACTGGGTCAACCCAGTCAACTTAGGCCCGTGGGGCCCACTAGCAGTGGCAGTGGCACTGGGGTGGCCCCAGGCCAGCCACGTCGGCGGTGGCCGGCGGCTCGACGCCGGCGACGCCAAAATGCGGCGGAGGCCTCGGGACTCGTCGGAAAACGCGCTCCGGCCACCGTTTTGCGCGCGCGAGGTGGCGTTCGAAAGAGGGGAGCGAGGCGCGTCGAGTGGCGCTAACGGTTGGCCTCAGGAAGACCTAAAACGACGACGGCACGCGGCGAGGCGGACGCCGGAGTTGGGCCATCTCCGGCAACGGCGACAGATGGCACGGGGAGGGGATCTAGCGGCACGAGATGCCGCGGTGAGGGGACCTGAGCACGTTCGAGTGCTCGGACGAGCAGGTCAATGACCACAACGTCGGCGGCGAGCCTCGCAGCGGAGCTGTGTTCGGGCGGCAACGGGAACGGCGGCTACGGCTACTATGAGAGGCTGAGGAGAGGAAAGGAGGGAGGGAGGAGCTCACCGCGCTGCACACGGAGGCCGGTGAGAGGCTTAGTAGCAGCAGCAGGCGTCGCCGGAGATGAAGAAGAACGACGGCAGCCGGAGGTGGGGACGAAGGGGATCCGGTGCTGCCACGCCTCCGAGCTCCAGCTAAGGCCACCGGTTGAAGGAGTAGACCCCCGCGGAGCTCACCGATAGGGTCAGCGAGCGTGGGGCCGCGGGTGGCCGCGACAATGACGGAGGACGGCGGCGACCGCGCTCGGGTGGTGGCTCTGAGAAGGAGGCGAGGCGACGGAGCAAGCGGGGAGAGGGGATAAGGACTGGCGCAAGTGGGGCGGCAGGGCAAGTGGGAGGGGAGAGGGGAGCCCGAGGCATCGGGGGGTCTTATCCCTCATCGTCGACGCCAACGAGGCGGCTCGGTGGCGACCGTGGGCATGGTCGGGGGAACAGGGAGGGGGAAGGGCGACCCGGTGAGGAAGGTGGATGGGCTGCCAGCTGGAGTGGGCCGGCCAAGTGGGTTTAGTCCATGGAGGGGGTAGAGGGCCTCTCCCTCTTTTCCTTTCCCTTTTTGCTTTTTTTATTTTCAGCAGCTTTTGCATTTTCCTTTTTGTCAAAAATGACTTTGCAAAATTATGCCACTGATCAAAACAAATTCAAAGAATTAAGGTGAACTGCCACAAAAGGTTGGGAGGCCTTTGGAATAGTTGCCAATTTTATAAATAAAAAAGGGCATTTAATTTATTGCTTAGGTCACTGTTTTAAGTAGTTTAGGCCACTCAAACCCTTTGCAAAAATGTTGGTTCTCCACCAATATTAGTTGTGGAATATTTGGCACATGATGAACATTTTTGTTTTCATGTCTGAGCATTTTGAATTTCACACAGAATTTGAATTTGAATTCAACTGGAATTTGAAAGAACATCAGACAATAATGATCAGGCACATGTTTAGCAAAAAGATTAACTTAACCCCAGGGGTTACTGTGGGATCATTACTCCGGGGTGTTACAGGGTGGGGGCGCCCAAAACCCATCTAGGGTTCCCTCCCCGGCCGCCGCCCCTCCCCTAGATGGGATCTGAAGGGGCCGGCCCCCTCTCCCCTTCTCCTATAAATAGTGGGGGTGGGAGGGCTGCCAGAACACCTAACCCCTTCCCCTGGCGCAGCCCTCTCCCTTCCCAACACCTCCTCCTCCTCTTAGTGCTTGGCGAAGCCCTGCCGGAGAACTGCAAGCTCCACCACCACGCCATTGTGCTGCCGGAGCTCTCCCTCAACTTCTCCTCTCCCCTTGCTGGATCAAGAAGGAGGAGATGTCCCTGGGCTGTACGTGTGTTGAACGCGGAGGCGCCGTTGTTCGGCGCTTAGATCGGAATCAACCGCGATCTGAATCGCTACGAGTACGACTCCTTCATCCGCGTTCTTGTAACGCTTCCGCATCGCGATCTTCAAGGGTATGAAGATGCACTCCCTCTCTCTCGTTGCTAGTATCTCCTAGATTGATCTTGGTGACACGTAGGAAATTTTTTGAATTGTTGTTACGTTCCCCAACATGTATAGCAAGGATGATTGTGGTAAACTAAAAAGCAAAGACTCAAATCATACAAGACGCTCCAAGCAAAACACATATCATGTGGTGAATAAAAATGTAGCTCCAAGTAAAGTTATCGATAGAAGTAGACGAAAAGAGGGGATGCCTTCTGGGGCATCCCCAAGCTTTGGCTTTTAGGTGTCCTTATATTATCTTGGGGGTGCCATGGGCATCCCCAAGCTTAGGCTCTTGCCACTCCTTGTTCCATAATCCATCAAATCTTTACCCAAAACTTGAAAACTTCACAACACAAAACTTAAAGTAAAAAATCTCGTGAGCTCCGTTAGCGAAAGAAAACAAAAGACCACTTCAAGGACTGTAATGAACTCATTCTTTATTTATATTGGTGTTAAACCTACTATATTCCAACTTCTCTATGGTTTATAAAGTGGGAAAACTTTGTTTTTGCCACTCTAGCTTTTGCCAATTTTGCTTATGCCACTCTAGAATTTGACATTTCACTTTTGCCACTCTTAGCTTTTGATAATATATAACTTTTGCAGTGGCAAAAGCAAAAATTTCAGGGTGGCAATTGTGATACATTGTCAAAAGCTAAGAGTGGCAAAAGTGAAATGAAAAATTATCAGTTTTGCCACGGAATGGCATTTGTGATGTATTGTCAAAAGCAAAGAGTGGCAAAAGTGAGATGTGAAATTCTAGAGTGGCATAAGCAAAATTGGCAAAATTTAGAGTGGCAAAAACAAAGTTTTCCCTTATAAACTATTTTACTAGCCATAGATTCATCAAAATAAGCAAACGACACACGAAAAACAGAATCTGTCAAAAACAGAACAGTCTGTAGTAATCTGTAGCTGGCGCAAGATCTGGAACCCCAAAAATTCTAAAATAAATTTCTGGACGTGAGGAATTTATCTATTAATCATCTGCAAAAAGAATTAACTAAATATCACTTTCCAAATAAAAATGGCAGCAGTTTTCGTGAGTGCTAAAGTTTCTGTTTTTTACAGCAAGATATCAAGACTTTCCCCAAGTCTTCCCAACGGTTCTACTTGGCACAAACACTAATTAAACACAAAAAACACAACCTAAACAGAGGCTAGATAAATTATTTATTACTAAACAGGATCAAAAAGCAACGAATAAAAACAAAATTGGGTTGCCTCCCAACAAGCGCTATCGTTTAACGCCCCTAGCTAGGAATAAAAAGCAAAGATAGATCTAGGTATTGCCATCTCTGGTAGGCAATCCATAAGTGGCTCTCATAATAGATTCATAAGGTAATTTAATTTTCTTTCTAGGAAAATGTTACATGCCTTTCCTTAACGGAAATTGGAATCTAATATTTCCTTCCTTCATATCAATAATTGCACCAATCATTATATGGAAAGGTCTACCAAGAATAATAGGACATGAAGGATTGCAATCTATGTCAAGAACAATCAAATCTACGGGCACATAATTCCTATATGCAACAATAAGAACATCATTAATTCTTCCCATAGGTTTCTTAATAGTGGAATCCGCAAGGTGCAAGTTTAGAGAGCAATCATCAAAATCACGGAAACCTAACAAATCACACAAAGTCTTTGGAATCGTGGAAACACTAGCACCCAAATCACATAAAGCATAGAACTCACGTTCTTTAATCTTAATTTTAATAGTTGGTTCTCACTCATCATAAAGTTTTCTAGGGATAGAAACTTCCAATTCAAGTTTTTCTTCATTAGATTGCATTAAGGCATCAACGATATGTTTAGTGAACGCTTTATTTTGACTATAAGCATGAGGAGAATTTAGCACGGATTGCAACAAGAAATACAATCAATCAAAGAGCAATTTTCATAATTAAATTCCTTGAAATCCAAAATAGTGGGTTTAGCAACATCTAGGGTTTTAATTTCTTCGATCCCACTTTTATCAATTTTAGCATCAAGATCTATAAACTCCGAATTCTTGGAACATCTTCTAGGTAAAGGTGGATCATATTTAGTCCCATCATTATTAAGATTCATATTGCAAAACAAAGATTTAATAGGGCACACATCAATAACTTTTATATCTTCATCTTTATTTTCATAGGAACTAGAAGAACACGCTCTTATAAAGGCATCTTTCTTAGCACGCATCCTAGCGGTTCTTTCTTTGCACTCATCAATGGAAATTATCATGGCTTTGAGAGACTCATTGATATCATGCTTAGGTGGAATAGATCTAAGTTTCAATGAATCAACATCAAGAGAAATTCTATCAACGTTCCTAGCCAACTCATCAATCTTAAGCAATTTTTCTTCAATCAAAGCATTGAAATTCTTTTCCGAAGTAATAAATTATTTAATATTAGATTCAAAATCAGAGGGCATCTTATTATAATTTCCATAAGAATTGTTGTAGGAATTAACATAATTATTAGAGGGATTACTAGGATAAGGCCTAGGATTAAAATTTCCTCTATACGCATTGTTACCAAAATTGTTCCTACCAACAAAATTCGCATCCATAGATTCATTATTATTCTCAATCAAAGTAGACAAGGGCATATCATTAGGATCATAAGAAACACTTTTACTAGCAAATAATTTCATAAGTTCATCCATCTTTCCACTCAAAACATTAATTTCTTCTATCGCATGCACCTTTTTATTAGTAGATATTTCAGTATGCCATTGAGAATAATTAACCATAATATTATCTCGGAGTTTAGTAGCTTCTCCTAAAGTGATTTCCATAAAAGTGCCTCCCGCGGCCGAATCTAAAAGATTTCTAGAAGCAAAATTCAATCCGGCATAAAAAATTTGTATAATCATCCAGAAATTCAAACCATGAGTAGGGCAATTACGTATCATTAATTTCATCCTCTCCCAAGCTTGTGCAACATGTTCATGATCAAGTTGCTTAAAATTCATAATATCGTTTCTAAGGGAGATGATCTTAGTAGGAGGAAAATATTTAGAGATAAAAGCATCTTTGCACTTATTCCATGAATCAATAATATTTTTAGGCAAAGACGAAAACCAAGCTTTAGCACGATCTCTAAGCGAAAAAGGAAATAGCTTCAATTTAACAATATCGTTATCCACATCTTTCTTCTTTTGCATATCACACAAATCAACGAAGCTATTTAGATGGGTAGCGGCATCTTCACTAGGAAGGCCAGAAAACGGATCTTTCATGACAAGATTCAGCAAAGCAGTATTAATTTCACAAGATTCAGCATCGGTAAGAGGAGCAATCGTAATGCTAATAAAATCATTGTTGTTGGTATTGGTAAAGTCACACAATTTAGTATTATCTTGAGCCATCGTGACAAGCAAGCAATCCAACACACAAGCAAACAAGAAGAAAGCGGGCAAAACGAGGCAAATAGAAAAAGAGAGGGAGGATAGAGAGAGAGGGCGAATAAAACGGCAAGGGTGAATGGGGGAGAGGAAAACGAGAGGCAAATGGCAAATAATGTAATGCGGGAGATAAGGATTGTGATGGGTACTTAGTATATTGACTTTTGCGTAGACTCCCCGGCAACAGCGCCAGAAATCCTTCTTGCTACCTCTTGAGCACTTTGTTGGTTTTCCCCGAAGAGGAAGGGATGATGCAGTAAAGTAGCGTAAGTATTTCCCTCGGTTTTTGAGAACTAAGGTATCAATCCAGTAGGAGGCTACGCGCGAGTCCCTCGCACCTGCACAAAACGAATAAATCCTCGCAACCAACGCGATAAGGGGTTGTCAATCCCTACACGGCCACTTACGAGAGTGAGATCTGATAGATATGATAAGATAATATTTTTGGTATTTTTTCATGATAAAGATGCAAAGTAAAATAAAAACAAAGTAAAAAAAGCAAAGGAAATTACTAAGTATTGGAAGATTAATATGATGAAGATAGACCCGGTGGCCATAGATTTCACTAGTGGCTTCTCTCAAGAGCATAAGTATTCTACGGTGGGTTAACAAATTATGAGCAATTGACAGAATTGAGCATAGTTATTAGAATATCTAGGTATGATCATGTATATAGGCATCACGTCCGAGACAAGTAGACCGACTCCTGCCTGCATCTACTACTATTACTCCACGCATCGACCGCTATCCAGCATGCATCTAGAGTATTAAGTTAATGAAAACAGAGTAACGCCTTAAGCAAGATGACATGATGTAGAGGGATAAACTCATGCAATATGATGAAAACCCCATCTTGTTATCCTCGATGGCAACAATAAAATATGTGCCTTGCTGCCCCTACTGTCACTGGGAAAGGACACTGCAAGATTGAACCCAAAGCTAAGCACTTCTCCCATTGCAAGAAAGATCAATCTAGTAGGCCAAACCAAACTGATAATTCGAAGAGACTTGCAAAGATAACCAATCATACATAAAAGAATTCAGAGAAGATTCAACTATTATTCATAGATAGACTTGATCATAAACCCACAATTCATCGGTCTCAACAAACACACCGCAAAAAGAAGATTACATCGAATATATCTCCACAAGAGAGGGGGAGAACATTGTATTGAGATCCAAAAAGAGAGAAGAAGCCATCTAGCTAATAACTATGGACCTGTAGGTCTGAGGTAAACTACTCACACTTCATCGGAGAGGCTATGGTGATGATGTAGAAGCCCTCCGTGATCGATGCCCCCTCCGGTGGAGCGCTGGAACAGGCCCCAAGATGGGATCTCGTGGATACAGAAAGTTGCGATGGTGGAATTAGGGTTTTGGCTCCATATCTGATTGTTTGGGGGTACGTAGGTATATATAGGAGGAAGGAGTACGTCGGTGGAGCAACAGGGGGCCCACGAGGGTGGAGGGCGCGCTTGGGGGGTAGGCGCGCGCCCCTACCTCGTGGCCTCATCCTTTGTTTGTTGATGTAGGGTCCAAGTCTCCTGGGTCTTGTTCGTTGAGAAAATCATGTTCCCGAAGGTTTCATTCCGTTTGGACTCCGTTTGATATTCCTTTTCTTCGAAACCCTAAAATAGGCAAAAAAACAGCAATTCTGGGCTGGGCCTCCGTTAATAGGTTAGTCCCAAAAATAATATAGAAGTGGATAATAAAGCCCAATAATGTCCAAAACAGTAGATAATATAGCATGGAGCAATCAAAAATTATAGATACGTTGGAGACGTATCATCTAGTTGTATTCTTCATGATGCTCTCTTTATGTTTCAATTCTTATCATTTATGTGAGCATCATTGAAATCATCATGTCTAGCTAGGGGCGTTAAACGATAGCGCTTGTTGGGAGGCAACCCAATTTTATTTTTATTCCTTACTTTTTGCTCCTGTTTAGTAATAAATAATTTATCTATCCTTTTTTTTGGTTGTGTTTTTGTGTTTAATTAGTGTTTGTGCCAAGTAGAACCGTTGGGAAGACTTGGGGAAAGTCTTGTTAATCTTGCTGTAAAAAACAGAAACTTTAGCACTCACGAGAACTGCTGCCATTTTTATTTGGAAAGTTATATTTAGTTAATTATTTTTGCAGATGATTAATAGATAAATTCCTCACGTCCAGCAATTTATTTTAGAATTTTTGGGGTTCCAGATCTTGCGCTAGCTACAGCTTGCTACAGACTGTTCTGTTTTTGACAGATTCTGTTTTTCGTGTGTTGTTTGCTTATTTTGATGAATCTATGGCTAGTAAAAGAGTTTATAAACCATAGAGAAGTTGGAATACAGTACATTTAACACCAATATAAATCAAGAATGAGTTCATTACAGTACCTTGAAGTGGTGTTTTGTTTTCTTTCGCTAACAGAGCTCACGAGATTTTCTGTTTAAGTTTTGTGTTGTGAAGTTTTCAAGTTTTGGGTAAAGATTCGATGGACTATGGAATAAGGAGTGGCAAGAGCCTAAGCTTGGGGATGCCCAAGGCACCCCAAAGTAATATTCAAGGACAACCAAGAGCCTAAGCTTGGGGATGCCCCGGATGGCATCCCCTCTTTAGTCTTCGTTCATCGGTAACTTTACTTGGAGCTATATTTTTATTCACCACATGATATGTGATTTGCTTGGAACGTCATTTTATTTTCTTTTGTTTTGCTTCCTGTTTGAATAAAATACCAATATCTGAAATTATTAAATGTTAGAGAGTCTTCATATAGTTGCATAATTATTCAACTACTCATTGATCTTCACTTATATCTTTCGGAGTAGTTTGTCATTTGCTCTAGTGCTTCGCTTATATCTTTTTAGAGCACGGTGGTGGTTTTATTTTGAAGAAATAGTTGATCTCTCATGCTTCACTTATATCATTTTTAGAGTCCTTTAGAACAACATGGCAATAATAAAAACTTCCATATAAGTGCATTGAATACTAAGAGAAGTTTGATACTTGATAATTGTTTTGAGATATGGAGATGGTGATATTAGAGTCATGCTAGTTGAGTAGTTGTGAATTTGAGAAATACTTGTGTTGAAGTTTGTGATTCCCGTAGCATGCACGTATGGTGAACCGTTATGTGACGAAGTCGGAGCATGATTTATTTATTGATTGTCTTCCTTATGAGTGGCGGTCAGGGACGAGCGATGGTCTTTTCCTACCAATCTATCCCCCTAGGAGCATGCGCGTAGTACTTTGTTTCGATAACTAATAGATTTTTGCAATAAGTATGTGAGTTCTTTATGACTAATGTTGAGTCCATGGGTTATACGCACTCTCACCCTTCCACCATTGCTAGCCTCTCTAGTACCGCGCAACTTTTGCCGGTACCATAAACCCACCATATATCTTCCTCAAAACAGCCACCATACCTACCTATTATGGCATTTCCATAGCCATTCTGAGATATATTGCCATGCAACTTACCACCGTTCCATTTATTATGACACGCTCCATCATTGTCATATTGCTTTGCATGATCATGTAGTTGACATCGTATTTGTGGCAAAGCCACCGTTCATAATTCTTCCATACATGTCACTCTTGATTCATTGCACATCCCGGTACACCGCCGGAGGCATTCACATAGAGTCATATTTTGTTCTAAGTATTGAGTTGTAATCATTGAGTTGTAAATAAATAGAAGTGTGATGATCATCAATAATAGAGCATTGTCCCAAAAAAGAGAAAGGCCAAATAAAAAAAGGGAAGGCACAAAAAAGGGGCAATGCTACTATCCTTTTTTCCACACTTGTGCTTCAAAGTAGCACCATGATCTTCATGATAGAGAGTCTCTTGTTTTGTCACTTTCATATACTAGTGGGAAATTTTCATTATAGAACTTGGCTTGTATATTCCAAAAATGGGCTTCCTCAAATGCCCTAGGTCTTCGTGAGCAAGCAAGTTGGATGCACACTCACTTAGTTTCTTTTGTTGAGCTTTCATATACTTATAGCTCTTAGTGCATCCATTGCATGGCAATCCCTACTCACTCACATTGATATCTATTGATGGGCATCTCCATAGCCCGTTGATATGCCTAGTTGATGTGAGACTATCTTCTCCCTTTTTGTGACGCCCCCGACTCAATCGTACACTAATCATACACGCAAACGTGTACGATCAAGATCAGGGACTCACGGGAAGATATCACAACACAACTCTACAAATAAAATAAGTCATACAAGCATCATATTACAAGCCAGGGGCCTCGAGGGCTCGAATACAAGAGCTCGATCATAGACGAGTCAGCGGAAGCAACAATATCTGAGTACAGACATAAGTTAAACAAGTTTGCCTTAAGAAGGCTAGCACAAACTGGGATACAGATCGAAAGAGGCGCAGGCCTCCTGCCTGGGATCCTCCTAAACTACTCCTGGTCGTCGTCAGCGGGCTGCACGTAGTAGTAGGCACCTCCCGAGTAGTAGTAGTAGTTGTCGTCGACGGTGGTGTCTGGCTCCTGGGCTCCAATGTCTGGTCACAGCAATCGAGTATAGAAAGGGGAAAAGAGGGAGCAAAGCAACGATGAGTACTCATCCAAGGTGCTCGCAAGCAAGGAGCTACACTACATATGTATGCATTGGTATCAAATGGAATACGGGTATCATATGTGGACTGAACTGCAGAAAGCCGGAATAAGAGGGGGATAGCTAGTCCTTTCGAAGACTACACTTCTGGTAACCTCCATCTTGCAGCAGGAGAAGAGAGTAGATGGTAAGTTCACCCAGTATCATCGCATAGCATAATCCTAACCGATGATCCTCCTTCGTCGCCCTGTCAGAGAGCGATCACCGATTGTATCTGGCACTTGGAAGGGTGTGTTTTATTAAGTATCCGGTTCTAGTTGTCATAAGGTCAAGGTACAACTCCGGGTCGTCCTTTTACCGAGGGACACGGCTATTCGAATAGATCAACTTCCCTACAGGGGTGCACCACATAACCCAACACGCTCGATCCCATTTGGCCGGACACACTTTTCTGGGTCATGCCCGGCCTCGGAAGATCAACACGTCGCAGCCCTACCTAGGCACAAAAGAGAGGTTAGCACGTCGGTCTAAATCCTATGGCGCAGGGGTCCATCACCCATTACACACCTGCACGTTGCGAACGCGGCCGGTGAGCAGACCTAGCCTCCCTTATACAAGAGCAGGCGTTCCAATCCAACCCGGCGCGTGCCGCTCAGTCGCTGACGACACGAAGGCTTCGGCTAATACCACGACATCGAGTGCCCATAATTGTCCCCGCGTAGATGGTTAGTGCCTATAAGCCAGTAGCCAGACTTAGATCAAATACCTAGATCTCGTTAAGCATGTTATTTTGAAGTAACCGCGAACGCCGACCAGGGCCAGGCCCACCTCTCTCCTAGGTGGTCTCAACCTTCCATGTCGCTCCGCCTCAAAGTAACAGTCGGGGGCCGTCGGGAACTCAGGCCCACCACTACCTGGATGGAGCCACCTGCCCCTTCAGCCCCCATCTCCAAACAGTATCACCGGTATGTAATAGTGTAAAGTATATAGTATATGCCCGTGATCACCTCCCGAAGTGATCACGGCCCAGTAGTATAGCATGGCAGACGGACAAGAGTGTAGGGCCACGGATGGAACACTAGCATCCTATACTAAGTAGTAGGATAGCAAGTAAAGGTAACAACAGTAGTAGCAAGGACAGGCTATGCAGCACTATAGGATTAACTGAAAGCAGTAACATGCTACACTAATCTAATGCAAGCAATATAGAGAAGAATATGCGATATCTGGTGATCAAGGGGGGGCTTGCCTGGTTGCTCTGGCAAGAGAGAGGGGTCATCTTCAATGTAGTCGAACACACGGACATCGACAGTAGTCTCGGAGTCTACCAAAAAGAAGTAACGGAGGGGGAACATAATAAATAACAGAGCAATAAAAGCAACACAAAGCATAACATGGTGATACGCGGTGCTAGGGGTGATCTAACGCAGTAGGAGGTGATACCGGCGAAGGGGGAAAACATCCGGGAAAATATCCCCGGTGATTTGCGTTTTCGGACTGGTGAACCAGAGGGGGAAAGTTGCGTGTCTGCTATGCTAGGGATGTGTGGCGGACTAACGGGCTGCGTATCCGGATTCGTCTCGTCGTTCTGAGCAACTTTCATGTACAAAGTATTTTCATCCGAGTTACGGTTTATTTTCTATGATTTATCAAAGTTTTAACATTATTCTGAAATTATTATTAATTTGAAAATAAACAGGAAATTGCTAGGTGCACCCAGCAGCGCACCAGAAAATGACAGTGGGTCCAGGGGGTCCCAGTTGACCAGTCAACGTTGACTGGTCAACAGGGGGTGGGGCCTCCCTGTCATACACCTACCGAACTAATTAAAGATTAGGTAGTTTAATTAGCAGGTTAACTACTTTAAGTTAATTAAGAAAATTTCAATTAAGTGAATTAATCAATTATTTAATTATTATTATTATATATATTTTTAAAAACACATTTTTATTCTTAAAGGGGGCAGGCCCCATCTGTCAAAGGCCCATAGGGCCAACCGGGAGGTGGGCGAGCGGTGATGCGGGCGCCCGCCCGAACGAGCGCGCCTAGGAGCCATCACGGCATTGGCGGGCGCGGCGACAGTAGGCGGCGGTGGTCCGGGCGACGGAGGCGAGGGGCGCCGGCGGCGGACGCAGCAGCAGTAGTCAGAGCAGGGGCGGAGGGCGCTGGGAGCCGGGAGCAGGGCGCCGGGCGTGGCCAGGCGGAGGCCCACAGAGGCGGGCGGAGACCAGCAGGCAGCGCGGCCGGGCGAGGAAGCAAAGGAGTGGGCCGACAGCGGCGGCGGCGCTGGGCATCGGGGCGAGGTGGGAGGCGGAAGCGACGGCGCGCGCTTCGACGAGGCAAGCCGCGGGCGGGGCCAGGGAGTGGAGCGGTCGCGGGCGATCCGAGCTCGGCGAGCGCGCGTAGCAGGTCGGGGAGTGGCGGGATATGGCCAGGAGGCGGGTCTAGCAGGGGCGAGGCCATGACTTGAAGGTATCGCGCGTGCCAGTAGCGCAGGGCGCGGTGAGGGGCTTGAGGAGCGCAACCACCGCAGCGGCAGCGGTCGCGAGCTCCGGCGCGGGGCAGGGGGTATGCGGCGTTGGCGGGGAAACAAGCGCAGGCACGGGTGAGAGGAGCAGGGCGCGTGTAGGGCATGACCCGGGGTGCGGACGCGCGGATGGGAGGAAGGGTGACGCGCGGCTGTACGCAGTCACTGTCGCGGTGACGGCCGTCGGCATCGACAGCGGGGCTACTACGGGCGAACAGGATGGAACAGAGAGGGAGGAAGGAAGTGGAGGCTCACCGCGAACCTGTAGTGGTGCTAGCGTGGGCTCGGGGAGCCCTGGTGGAGCGAGACGATGGCAGTGAGGTAGCGGCGGCGTCCGATGAAGGGGATGGATGATTCCGGCGGCTTGGCGGTTCCCTGGCTTGATCTGCTCCTCGGGGACGACATGGAAGTCGCAGGCGATGTCCTGGACATCTTCGAGCGGCGCGGGGTGGCTGCTGGACGCGGTGACGATGAAGATTTGACGACGGCTATGGTCGGGCATCGACCAGGAAAGGCAGGCGGCGCGAGAGGGAAGAGGTGGGCACTAGGGTTCGCATCGGGAGAGAAGGGGGCATCTTGTAGGGCTAGGAGGGGCACGGATGCTCGACGTGTGGCACCGGCCATGGAGATGGCGCCACGGTTGCCCCTGCCCTCTCATGTAGCTAGGTAGGGGACGAGTGGGAGTGAGGGTGTGGGCTGGGCCTGACACAGTAGGCAGCGGGCTTAGGTGCACAGGGAGTCCTTCTATCCCTTTCTTTGTTTTCTCTTGCTTTTCTTTTATTTCTTTACTGTTTTCATTTAAAGTTTCTTTTATTTAGTTTTATAAAACACCAAGTTAGCACCTAAATTAGTATTACTAAATAGGCCACTGCCACAATTATTTTGGCACACTACTATTTAGTTATATTATTATAACTTTATAAAAGGCATTAAATTAATTATTTTGCCCTCAGTTTTGGTTACTTTAGTGAATTTAAATATTTTTAGAAATGTTGGTATCTCCACCACTATTACTTATGAATTATTTGTCACATTTAGAACATTTTAGTTTAATTGTTTGAAAACTTTTGTTGGTTGCCTTGAATTAAAATTTGAATTTGAATCGTTTTGAACTAACGCGAGATTATCAACAGTAACCAAGGTGATGTGGCATCATTGGGATAGGTTTACTGTAGCTTAATTATCCGGGCATCACAATTCTCCTCCACTACAAGAAATCTTGTCCCGAGATTTAAGAGGTATTGGAAGGGGGAAGGTTTGGTAACGAATCTAGCGGGTCTTCTCATTCTGGCTTGCTCTTCTCGAAGAGACCAGTCCAATACATTGATGTCTTCATTTCTCTGCTTCAGGTCATCATGATGAAGTCAGCATCCTTTCTTCGGGATCTTCATCGTATTTACGAATAGGTAACGGGGCAGATTGGCAACGACACAATGCTATAAGGGTAATAATCTGGGATTAACCCATGAATGAGCATATGAGTACCTCTCGAGTTGAACAAATAAAACACATCGAGAGTAAAGTTGGAAGGTACAATAAGAAGTTTCAAGCAGTTAGGCAATCGTTCAATGCCTAGTCAGAAGGTGAAAGGGGTTTCAAGCAACGGGATAATTATTGGATCTGATACTAGGATAGGTCATCTCTAGGAAGGTGACCTATGGATGCATACAGAGTCAATCGCGAGGAATAACCTTGGACACCAGGGTTACAGGAGAGTCAGGTTTCGATCCTGTGTAACTATGGGTTATGGGCCCACCATGTGGGTTAAAAGTAGAAAGGCCGTTGAATCTTGCACGGTCATGTAAGCAAGGCATGTCAGAGGTTAGTCTGTCAGTTATGTCGACAACAACATCGGTACCAAGGGCGAGGGACGAAGAGAACCATTTTCCTGCTCGTTGAAACGAGGCGGACCAATAAGCAAAGTTCTCAGCCATCGGTGGTTACCGGAATGTCATCAACAAAAGTAACAGGGTCTTACTAACAGAGTTGTACACTGACGTGCTTATAAACACAGTGACATATTACTGCTTAGATCATATAAACCTCAAGAAGGACAGAACAATGGAAAGGAACATGTGATTATCAGATTAAACAGAACAATGGAAAGGAAAATGTGTTTAAACACATATTTCAGGGGTATAACCTTCCCAAGAACAAGCAAAGTATGATATCCAAGACCGGATAGAAGGTAGAAAACCACTTAAGTAAGGGGGGAGCTCATGATATTACCCATACAACGGTGTTTGGATAATTGAGCAGGAACATTTAGCATTAGCTTCAATGCTCTTGTTGAAAATCGGACTACCATAGACATGCTTCGAGATAGCATTGACATGGTCAACAGGTGAAGATCAGACTCTGGAGACACAAAGGATCCATCAGGAATAACTTGAAGAATAGGTCTTACAATTCCCTCATGGAAGAAGGGATAACTTTGCTGAAAAGGAATCTATAACAACAAGTCCTCCGGCCAGGTGTGATAGGCATGACATCACCTTACCGATATATAAGGACCAATGTAATAATTCTTGGAAATATGTTCCGACCATCATATCTGACCGAGATTCAAATCTGATTGGTGCCAGGATGCCTCAGACTCGGTGTCGGTGTCAAAACCGACGGATCTCGGGTAGGGGGTCCCAAACTGTGCGTCTAGGCCGGATGGTAACAGGAGACTGGGGACACTTTGTTTTACCCAGGTTCGGGCCCTCTCGATGGAGGTAAAACCCTACTCCTGCTTGATTAATATTGATGATATGGGTAGTACAAGAGTAGATTTACCACGAGATCAAGGAGGCTAAACCCTAGAAGCTAGCCTATGGTATGATTGTGTATGGAGTTGATCCTTCCCTACGGACTACAACCCTCCAGTTTATATAGACACCGGATAGGGTTAGGGTTACACAGAGTCGGTTACAATGGTAGGAGATCTTGAATATCGCATCGCCAAGCTTGCCTTCCACGCCAAGGAAAGTCCCATCCGGACACAGGACGAAGTCTTCAATCTTGTATCTTCATAGTCCAGGAGTCCGGCTGAAGGTATAGTCCGGCTATACGAACACCCCCTAATCCAGGACTCCCTCAGTAGCCCCCGAACCAGGCTTCAATGACGACGAGTCCAGCACGCAAATTGTTCGGCATTGCAAGGCGGGTTCTTCTCCAAATCTTGTGTTCCTGTAGGAATAACGTCCGATTCTTGTGGTGCTCCTCGGCTTCCCTGCCCAATAATGACCGTCTTCCACGTGTAAAACAAATGCGAAAAGTCGGGGTGTTTTTACATTCACACCCCTAGCTGCATAAACAAGCCGTCTATTTAACGGGATGGGGATTTAGATCCAAGCCACATCTTCTCCCTTCCGCGAGCAATCATCAGAGCGCCTCCAGCAAAGGTCTATTTCAATCATGACCAGCCGTAGCAGCTCCTCCCCTCGCCCCTCCGGTCCCAAACCCGGGGACTGGGAGAGTTGCACCATCCCACATAGTGAGTTAGCGTCGCTTCAGACCAAAGGATTCCTTCCTCAGGCATGCATGGTCCCCGTCCGAGCCGGTCTCGCCACCTATAATGGCGGAAAACAAGCGGAGCGCACCCCCAATCCTTCTAAAGGAGAGCGGGTGTGTCTTGTCCCCTATATGTTAAGGGGACTGGGATTTCCGATTCACCCATTCCTCCGCGGGCTTCTGGAGTTTTACGGCCTCCAGCTGCACAATCTCACGCCCGGCTTCGTGTTGCATATTGCGGGTTTCGTCGCTCTCTACGAGCTATTTTTAGGCGTTGAAGCCCATTTCGCACTGTGGAAGAGGTTATTCTGCCTAGTGCCCCGTTCACAGAAGGGGTCCATATACCAAGTGGGCGGAGCCGAAGTATGGCGCATCGCCGGGACCGGATACCTATCCGGAACCCCAAAGGAAGCATCCGAGGGCTGGCCTTCGGAATGGTTTTACATAGAAGACGTCCCGCTACCGGACCCTATTCGGGCCGGCCTCCCTGAGTTCAACAGTGCTCCATTGAAGAAACGCAGGAGCTGGCGTGCGAGGAACCCTCAGAGAGAAAGCGATAGAGACGTCCTTGATCTGATGGGCCGGATAAGGCTGCTAGCTCATTCCAGATTAACCATGATTGGAGTCATGGCCGCATGCATTATGCGGGGGGGTGCAGCCGCTTCAATACCGGGGCCACCCCATGTGGGAATTCAACAGGGAGGATGACGCCACCCGTCACGGTCGTAAAGGGCCGGAATCGGCCGCCGCTCTAGAAAAGATTTTATCCTTTTTGTACAAGGGAGAAAAGGAGGAATTCCTCCGCGTCAATCCGCGGGCCGGATTCAGTATGAACGACCCTCCAAGTTGGGTAAGCGAACAATCTCGCTTGCCCGTTTGTTTTATACTCCCGTGGTTAGATAAATAGTCTAACGACTTCAATGCAGGAACTGCGACAGGAGATAAAAAATATCAGCAGCCGCCCTCCACAGCCCGAGGACCCAGAAC
Source organism: Triticum urartu (assembly GCF_003073215.2). Lineage (NCBI taxonomy): Eukaryota > Viridiplantae > Streptophyta > Magnoliopsida > Poales > Poaceae > Triticum > Triticum urartu. The sequence goes on from NC_053023.1 coordinate 84,228,962, forward strand.
GGTCTATCGATCCGGACTCCGAAGAGGATCCGAACATAGCGGTGGAGCTTATCGACGGGGTGTTCTACCAGCTGAGCAAGGACAATACCTTGGTAGCTATCACGGCAGATTACCCCGGGTTAATCCCGGCCTCCCAGGTGACAGAGGCTGGAGTTTCATTTGCTTGAGAGGGATTACCCTCTCATGTATCTCGGTGTTTCTGACGACAACCGCGTTTTGCAGGGGAGATTTCCATGGCCGGAGGCCGAACCTGCGGCGGCTAACCAACGAGGGGCCGCAGAGCCCCGTAGGGCAAAAAGGAATGAAGTCCGGACTGAGATGCCGGCGCAAAGGTATAGTGCACCCTCTGCTTAGAGTTATTCTGTTAGGGTCATATCAACGTCCGTGCTATCTTCAGGACGAAGAGACCTCGCCGGACTACATCCGGAGAGGTTGCCAATCGCGCCTCCACCAGCCAGGCTCCAACGTCTGGTCAGGAAGCGGAGGCGAATACAAGGCGTGCACCGGACGTTCCTCCGACAGAGGATGCGGACAGGCTGTCCGCCACAAATTTGGAAGTGGAGAGTGCCATGAACCATAGGCGTCGCCGGACAACTCTACGCGACGGTTGTTTCTCCCAAGAGGCTTTAGATGCCTTTAATGCGGGAGATGCGTACCTCCGTGCCGCTCAAAATGGTTTAGCCAGAGCTACGGAGCAGTATGTGAAGGACATACGGGTAAGAAAATTTTGGTTAAATATATACATATACCAGTAGCCCCCGAGACTTGAAACAGTTAGAACAACTGATTTAAGGATCATTTAATATGCAGGTTCTTACAGAGAAGAATACCGTACTGTCCCAGGAGCTGGAGAAGTGCAAGGCCCAACTAGAGGCCGCACTATCCACAGCAGGGGAGCCCCGAGGGACCCCCTCAGGTAAAATACACTTTGAAAGATTAGTATTGTCCTGTGTAGATGCAAATTGACAAGCTAAATTGCAGATGGCGCCGGATTCGATCCGGACAAGCAACAACTCTTACGCCAGCTAAAGGCCGGTGAGAGTATGTTGACAAGGGTGAGGCGAGAGAAGAATGATCTTCAGGATGCCAACACCAAGCTGGATGTTGAACTTAAAGATGTTCGTGGCCAGCTGTCGGACTCCACGAAGGAGAATCAGCGGCTTTGACGCGGCCTTTATAGTAAGTGCTTGAGCGAACTTTTTGAAAAAAAAGTTCGGTGAGGAAGTCGATTAACAGAGTGATGTCTGTAGGTATGCTCATAGGTTGCCCTGCAGAGGAGATGCCCGGCTCTACGGGTGACCTTCTTCCCGAACTCATGCAACTGCACGAGCGAATTCGGCAAGCGATGTGAGGTGTTGCCCAAGCCTTATGGCCTGCCCACTCCGTGCCCGAGAGCCTTGGAGAGCTTGCGGAGAAGCTGAAGGGAGCTCAGCGGCGCTTCCGGTTGTGGAAGATATCGGCCTGCCGACAAGGCGCTCGCGAAGCCTGGGCCATGGTGAATACCCGTTTTACGAAGTCTGACCCGAACCACATGGCCGAGGTCGGACCAGTGGGGCCTGACGGGAAGGAGATCCCTGTGAGCTTAGTATACGGCCAAGTAGAGTTGGCCGCAAAGTATTCCTAGCAGGACTGTAAATTGGACAGCCTGTTAGATGGTATAGAGGAGGAATACAATCAGTCATAATGACAATGTAATTTTGAATTGACATGTGTAATGCCTTCTAGCCGGATTGTAGATCGTTTGTCGTTGCCGACCTTTTCGCTTCAACCTCGAGACCTGATGGTCCGGAGTGGGTCCGAATACCATAGCGGTTATATGCGTGGAGACCAGGCGTAGGGGTCATTAGTGCGTTATCAGACAAGTGCCCAACTAGTTATGTTATATTACATGGTTAGTAAGAAACATCTTCCAGAGAGAATAGTTCCGTTAGGGGTTCCTTTCACTGGGAGGCATGCCCTGAAGTGCATGTCCGGACTGCGTGAAAAGACGCAGAAAAAGCATCTGGGGGCGCATAAAATGAGTAAAAAAGATCATCTTTTATCTCACCGACTGAATATTCCCTTAAGAATGCTAGCTTTCGGCTTCACCCAGTCTGAGGTACACATCCGGCTGACCCGGCAGTAACAATCGCAGAGGTGCTCCCTTTACCACCTAGCCAAACAATCGGGAACGTAGGGGTAAGCACAGGAGCCAGGCAACCCAGCTTGGCTAAAACTTAAGTCATATCGATGCATATAGTGGTGAAGAAAAAGGTACATGCGGAAGTCTGACGCATGTGTTGGGCGTGAAGCCCGCATAAACAAGCTTCTGTTAAAGAAGCCCCCAGGTATAATGAGTGCGATAGGCACGTCACTGGATGAGCCTTTAAGGGCTAAAAAAGAAAAGAAGGGAAGGAGAGAAACGTAAGACAGAAAAAATGCAAAAAATGGACAGAGGTAGGAGACAAACATAGAGTCCGGCGCTAGGCGTAGAATCTTCGGAGACGGGTGGCGTTCCATGGGTTCGGCTCGAGTCGATTATCAGACGCATCTCACAGGCGGTACGCCCCGCCGGTCAGGACTTGGTCGATTATGAATGGACCTTCCCACTTGGGCTTGAGTTTTTCCTTTTTCTTGTCCGGCAGGCGTAGAACTAGTTTGCCGACATTGTAATTTTTGGCCCGTACTTCTCTGCTTTGATATCTTCGAGCCTGCTATTGATAGAATGCGGAACGGGCTTTTGCCACGTCGCGCTCCTCCTCCAAAGCGTCCAGACTGTCCTGCCGATCGAGCTCGGCTTGTCTTTCTTCGTACATGCGCACTCGAGGTGAGTCATGAATTATGTCGCAGGGCAGAACTGCCTCTACGCCGTACACCATGAAGAACGGTGTGTATCCGGTGGTGCGATTCGGCGTGGTCCGCAGCCCCCAGAGCACGGAGTTGAGCTCCTCTACCCAATGCGTGTTAGACTCCTTAAGGGACCGCACTAGTTTGGGTTTAATGCCGCTCATGATAAGACCATTTGCTCGTTCGACCTGGCCGTTGGTTTGTGGGTGATAGACGGAAGCATAATCGAGCTTGATGCCCATGTTTTTGCACCAGAGTTTTACCTCATTGGCGGTAAAGTTTGTACCGTTATCGGTTATGATGCTGTGGGGGACGCCGTAACGGTGTACAACCCCGGATATGAAGTCTATCACAGGTCCGGATTCAGCCGTTTTAACAGGCTTGGCTTCTATCCATTTGGTGAATTTATCCACCATGACCAGTAAGTATTTTTTCCTATCGGTCCCACCTTTAAGGGGTCCGACCATGTCAAGCCCCCAGACCGCAAAAGGCCAGGTGATTGTTATAGTTTGAAGTGCGGTGGGTGGCGTATGGCTTTGGTTGGCAAAAAGTTGGCAACCAGCGCATCGTTGGACTAAGTCCTGAGCGTCTGCTCGGGCCGTCGGCCAATAAAAGCCTGTACGGAAAGCCTTGCTAACAAGGGACCGAGCGGCGGCGTGGTGACCACCGAGTCCGGCATGAATTTCAGCCAGGAGGTTCCGCCCTTCCTCTTCGGAGATGCATCTTTGAAGGACTCCGGTAGTGCTTTTCTTGTAAAGCTCTCCATCATGGACTCTGTAGGCTTTAGATCGCCGCACTATGCAGCGGGCCTCGTTTTAGTCCTCCGGGAGTTCCTGCCTGGTAAGGTAGGCTAGGAATGGTTCTGTCCACGGGGCGATGACCGCCATTATGTCGTGGGCTGAAGGTGTAATTTCATTGGCAGAACCTCCAATTGTGTCAGTTTGTTCGGCGTCGAGTGTTGCGGCTGGGTCCGGGCTGTTATTTGCGGGTTCTCCCTCCCATGCTACAGATGGCTTGAACAATCTTTCCAAGAAGATGTTGGGGGGGACTGCATCGCGTTTTGCTCCGATTCGTGCCAGGATGTCCGCTGCTTGATTGTTTTCTCGGGCTATATGGTGAAACTCCAGCCCTTCGAACAGAGCTGACATTTTGAGGACGGCGCTGCGGTAAGCTGCCATTTTTGGGTCCTTGGCGTCGAAGTCGCCATTTATTTGGGATATCACGAGGTTCGAATCCCCACGTACCTCTAGGCGTTGAATGCCCATGGATACTGCCATCCGAAGGCCATGTAGAAGGGCCTCGTATTCGGCTGCGTTATTGGAGTCCGTGTACATAATTTGGAGTACGTACTGGACTGTGTCCCCTGTGGGGGACGTCAAAACGACGCCAGCCCCTAGTCCAGCCAACATTTTGGAGCTGTCGAAATGCATGATCCAGTTTGAGTATGTGCCGTACTCTTTAGGGAGTTCGGCCTCCATCCATTCTGCGACGAAGTCGGCCAAAACTTGCGATTTGATATCTCGCCGTGGCTTGTAGGTTATGTCAAACGGGAGGAGCTCGATGGCCCATTTTGCGATCCGTCCCATTGCATCACGGTTGTTGATAATATCGTTAAGTGGTACTTCTGAGGCTACTGTTATGGAACACTCTTGAAAGTAGTGTCGTAGCTTTCGGGATGCCATGAATACCACGTATGCTATTTTTTGATAATGTGGGTACCGTGATTTGCATGGAGTGAGGACAGTGGACACGTAGTAGACCGGCCTTTGAAGGGGGAATTTGTGTCCGTCCGTTTCCCGCTCGACAACGAGCACTGCGCTGACAACTTGATGTGTTGTTGCAATGTATAGTAGCATTGGTTCGCCGGTGTTTGGCGCGGCCAGGACTGGGTTTGTTGCCAATGTGGCTTTTATTTCCTCGAGTCCGTCCGTGACGGCATCCGTCCACTCGAAGTGTTCGGTGCACCGAAGGAGGTGATAAAGGGGCAGTGCCTTCTCTCCCAAACGGGAGATGAAGCGGCTTAGAGCCGCCACGCATCCGGTTAATTTTTGTATTTGTTTGAGGTCCTTTGGGATATCCAATTGTGACAAAGCTCGGATTTTGGCTGGATTTGCTTCAATTCCTCTACCGGATACAATGAAGCCAAAGAGCTTTCCGGCTGGAACGCCGAAGACGCATTTTTCCGGATTGAGCTTGATGTCGTATTGTCGGAGGTTATCGAATGTGAGCCTCAGGTCGTCTACTAGTGATTCGACGTGTCTTGATTTGATGACCACATCATCCACATATGCCTCTACTGTTTTGCCGATCTGATTTGCCAGACAGGTCTGGATCATGCGCTGATATGTTGCGCCGGCGTTTTTTAGCCCGAAGGGCATTGTGTTGAAGCAGAATGGGCCGTATGGTGTGATGAATGTCGTTGCAGCTTGGTCTGATTCCGCCATCTTGATTTGATGGTAACCGGAGTATGCATCGAGGAAACACAATGAGTCGTGTCCTGCGGTGGCATCGATAATTTGATCGATACGGGGGAGGGGGAAAGGATCCTTTGGGCAAGCCTTGTTAAGGTCTTTGAAGTCGACACACAGGCGCCAAGATTTGTCCTTCTTTGGTACCATCACCAAGTTTGCTAGCCAGTCCGGATGTTTTATGTCTCTAATGAATCCGGCCTCCAATAGCTTGGCTAGCTCTTCTCCCATGGCATGTCTCTTAGGTTCGGAAAAACGCCGAAGAGCTTGTTTGACAGGTTTGAATCCTTGTAGGATATTTAAGCTGTGTTCAGCCAGCCTGCGTGGGATCCCTGGCATGTCTGAAGGGTGCCAGGCGAAAATGTCCCAGTTCTCTCGTAGGAACTCTCGCAGTGCGACGTCTACATCGGAGTTCAGTCGTGCCCCGATGGAAGCTGTTTTATTGAGGTCCATTGGATGGACCTGGAATTTGACTATTTCGTCAGCTGGCTTGAACGATGTGGATTTGGATCTTTTGTCGAGTATCACATCATCCCTATTGACCGTGGAGCGCAGCGCAGTCAGTTCCTCGGCCGCTAAGGCTTCGGATAGTGCCTCAAGGGATAATGTGGCCATCTTGTTCTCGGCGCGGAGTGCTATGTCCGGATCACTAGCTAGAGTGATAATTCCGTTAGGCCCGGGCATCTTAAGCTTCATGTACCCGTAATGGGGTATCGCTTGGAAGATTGTGAATGCTTCCCGCCCTAGTAAGGCGTGATGCCCGCTTTTGAACGGGGCCACTTGAAACATGACTTCTTCGGACCTATAATTATCCGGCGTGCCGAACACCACATCTAGTGTGATTTTTCCTGTGCAGCGTGCTTCCTGACTGGGGATTATTCCTCTAAAGGCTGTGCTGCTTCGTTCGATGCGGCTCCAGTCTATTTCCATTTTTTGAAGGGTTTCCTCATAAATGAGGTTCGGTCCGCTGCCTCCATCCATGAGCACCTTGGTGAGGCGAAAGCCGTCCACTATGGGACTGAGGATCAATGCGGCTGGTGCTCGGGCTGTTCGGAATCTAGGTTCATCACTTGCGTTGAAAGTGATAGCAGTGTCGCTCCATGGATTTATTGTTGCAACTTGATAGACTTTGGCGAGGCTGCGGAGTTTTCTCTTTCCCATATTGTTTGATGCGAAAGTCTCGAAGACTGTGAGAACGGTACTGGTGTCCTCGGGCTGGTTTTCTGCGGCCTCCCGATTTAAGAGGTCCTCACCAATTTTGGCTACCTGCCGGATTATCCAACACGCTCTAAGGCTGTGAGTTGGTGTGGCGTCCTCTGTACTGTGAATTCTACAGGGTCCATCAAGCCACCTTTCCAGTACGGTTCCACGTCCTGTAGAGGGTTTTGGTTTTTTGCTATTTATCCCGGGTGTCTTATGATGATGCACCCTCTTAGTTCGGACGGGATTACTATTCAAGGCCGGATTATCCCAAAATTTTATTTCGGTTTTCCAGACACTTCCCGTAGCACAGTACTTTTGTACTATGGACGCCAAGTCAGCGAAGCGTGTGATGTCACGACGGCTTATGGCGTTAAGTATTCCCTCGTCCGTGCAATTATTGCAGAAGATTGATATTGCGTCTCCGTCGTGGCAATCCTTTGTCCTGTTCATAACTAGGAGGAATTTGGCCCAGTAATGATGTACTGTTTCGTCGGGCCTCTGCCTGACTTGGGAGAGATCGCTTTTATTTGGGTGGGTGGGTGGCGTTAAATCCGAGACCTCACCCGATACAAGATTCGGAGGCCGAAGAGTTTCCGAATTTTGCAGTTCAGATTCTTGGATGTTGTCCAGCGAGTCCGGCCCGTTGCCTGATCTTAAGCTCAGGTCTTGAGTTACATCCTCTTCTCCACGGGTATCTGGTTTGGAGGGGTTGGGGATTCGGACGTAGCTGGTCCTTAAAATAGATAAAGGGTCGCCGCACTGCGCCTCTACCACGGCAACGTGGTGGGTGACTTGGGGAGAGTTAATTTCTCTTAGATCGGGTTTAAGCCCAACCTGGTCGTAATCCGTAGCGACCCCCAGGGCGGCGATGCGATCCAAGAGCCCGTTTACGGAAGAGAGCTCCATTGGATCTAGTTGCTCGGCGAACTCCGAGCTGACGTGTAGGTTGCTTTTGATGACCCGAGAGGTCACCGTCGGCGCAACAGCCGAACAGGCGGTCATGAGGAAACCACCTAACCGGAGTGTTTGGCCAACAGCCAAGGCTTCCTTAGCGACGGCACCGTCCTTGAAGACGGGAGAGGGCATCCTTCCTGATTGCGACGGCACGGAGGAACTCTCAATGAAAGCACCAATGTCGGTGTCAAAACCGGCGGATCTCGGGTAGGGGGTCCCGAACTGTGCGTCTAGGCCGGATGGTAACAGGAGACTGGGGACACTTTGTTTTACCCAGGTTCAGGCCCTCTCGATGGAGGTAAAACCCTACTCCTGCTTGATTAATATTGATGATATGGGTAGTACAAGAGTAGATCTACCACGAGATTAAGGAGGCTAAACCCTAGAAGCTAGCCTATGGTATGATTGTGTATGGAGTTGATCCTTCCCTACGGACTACAACCCTCCGGTTTATATAGACACCGGATAGGGTTAGGGTTACATAGAGTCGGTTACAATGGTAGGAGATCTTGAATATCGCATCGCCAAGCTTGCCTTCCACGCCAAGGAAAGTCCCATCCGGACACGGGATGAAGTCTTCAATCTTATATCTTCATAGTCCAGGAGTCCGGCTGAAGGTATAGTGCGGCTATCCGAACACCCCCTAATCCAGGACTCCCTCACTCGGGATGCCTGAGAAGAAAAGGTACAGCACAATTGATGAGACGACATTGTAAGATTCTCGGGAAATGTACTATGGAAGCGAGTTCCAAAACAAGAGTTCATCATTAAAACCAAGGAGAGGATGAAGAGGTGGCTGATGAACTCAGCGACAATTCATTGAGATTTTCAAAAGATGGATTTCCACACTTATGTGAACAAGGAGATAACATTTGTCGGATCAAATGATATAAGGATGTATGCTCGAGGAAAACATGCACAATTAAGCATTGGTTGAAAAGTGGACCCAAAATATGGTCTTAGGTAGCATGATCAATGTTAGAAAGGTGATTCAACAAGCAATAGTCTAAGAATGAAATATCAACCATTAACTTGAAAGTAATAGGGTTGCTAGAAACACGAACAAGTTTGTGTTGAACGGAAGACAATAAAGTGGTTGATGATAACACAAATCATCAAGGGCAAGGATGGTACTTCTCATCATGAATTCAATTGATATCCTGGAAGGGGTCAAAATGTTGATGATGATCATGACACAATTGTCGAGAGGTTTCAAGAAGATGTAACTGATCGGCGATGACATCAAGTCCACGGAATGATGAAGCGAGAAGTTATTGAAACCATAGGTACGACACAAACTTGAAATCAAGCTTGTCATTCAAGGACAATTGTTATGACAAGGAAGATCGACGTAAGATTAGCTCACCTCAAAATTTTTGCTCCGGGAAGAAGGACCAGGTAGCACAGTTAAAATCGGCATGACAAAGGTATAGCCAAGCAGGCTAGGAATGACGTGATCGAGTTTATCACCTCAAGAGTTGATTAATCACGGTGCGGACTTGAGTCAGTTATCGATGTCTTTGAGTGTTTAATAACTCAGAGCCCGTGAAAATTTGGAATCAGTGAGAATGTAGCACTTGATGAAGAACTCATAAGAAGTTATGCGGTTCCATGATAATCTCGAGATACCAGGCAGTAATACTCGACAACAGATCAAAGTAGAGGTTGGACTAGGGTAATGCTCTGCAGAATACAAGGGCTCAAACTTGCACGAGAAATGGAATCAAGGAGAAACATGGTCGAAACCACGATTGCAAAAGGCCGAGTCCCAGATATAAGATGAACTTATAACAAAGGAATAATTAATTTAAGAGAAGTTTTAATGATAAGATCTACATCATGTCCATGGGCATGAACACAAAGTTCAAGGTCGACTCCCACTTCTCCAATGCATAACCTTTCATTCACTTCTCACTTTTGAAGAAGTTGTAGTGTTGAAATTTTTATCTAGCAAAACACCAGAAGAGTATGACTCATGAAAACTTTCGAGTCCACACATATTAAGGAAGGCATAGGTTCAACCCTTCAGGGTATCGTGGAAACATATACCACAAGCTTCAATAGTAAATAACACAAACTCGATAGTAGAGCATGCTTCAGAAAGCAGAGGATACAATTTACTAAAGGCATTATGTATCCGAGGAACTGCTCACAAGCTTATTGAATATGAAGGACATTGTCAAATAAAATCCGTCAAAGGGTCTGGTGGTCCACAAGGGATCTGATGTGAGCATCGGCACACAACCAGAGGAAGAAAGAATGCAAGGAGATCCAATTATAGAACAACTGACTAATTCAAAGCTCAATTGCAAAGGAATTATGATTTCCAAATCAAGGGATCAGAAGCAAACGCTCTGATTAAGAATGGATAAGTTGAATAGACTAAGGGGTACATTCAACGACAACTTGATTGGTCGAGGACCAACTCATGTTCAAAATGACGTCTGAGCCGGAATGATGAATTCTAGGATCTGATTGAGGATTGCGAGCATTCGCAACATATCAAATCAAGTGACTCGAAGTGATAGTGACAGAGGATGTCAACGGAGATTACTAGAAGTATGGACTTAACCATAATGTAGGAAGGCAGGGAAACCAAGAGCAATGGGTTGCTGAGGATCTTCAGAAAGTCGAATGGTATTTCGAGGACTTTGTAAAACACATGAACAACTGGGGGTGAGTGGATACTCGACAAGAGCGAGGATTAATCCGTAGGGGTATTCGTGTGGTAAAGAACTGCAAGGCAGTAAGCTCAAGGGATTCTCGGGACAACAGAGAGTATTTCGGGACATCTTGTAAGAACAAGATCAACGGGGAATGATTGTATGAATGGCAAGTGTATGCAGTTTTCATAGGGGTTGACGATGGAAGGAAATCGCAAATGCGATGGCACAAAGACTCGAGAGAACATCGTAGAGTAACTTCAGAATCTTCTAGTGAAGCAGGCGATCATCTGAGGTGAGGGGCTCTCCGGGAGAAAGTACCTTCGAGAACCTAAAGTTAATTTTGTTTTTAGCAAAATCATTTAACCCGAATAGAAGAGAGCTCAGAGTCCCAGAGTATAGGTTGGGGAATAAAGGATCCTAACACCACCCAATGGTGACGTGGGCCTGTAAGACACATAGCCATGTTAGTAAAAAGTTTTTGCAATGTCTAGACTCGACTTCGGCCAAGGAGTGTGGAAGGGGGATTCCTACAGGCAGTTGGCTCTGATACCAACTTGTGATGCCCCGATTCAATCATACACTAATCATACACGCAAACGTGTACGATCAAGATCAGGGACTCACGGGAAGATACCACAACACAATTCTACAAATAAAATAAGTCATACAAGCATCATACTACAAGCCAGGGGCCTCGAGGGCTCGAATACAAGAGCTCGATCATAGACGAGTCAGCGGAAGCAACAAAATCTGAGTACAGACATAAGTTAAACAAGTTTGCCTTAAGAAGGCTAGCACAAACTGGGATACAGATCAAAAGAGGCGCAGGCCTCCTGCCTGGGATCCTCCTAAACTACTCCTGGTCGTCGTCAGCGGGCTGCACGTAGTAGTAGGCACCTCCCGAGTAGTAGTAGTCGTCGTCGATGGTGGCGTCTGGCTCCTGGGCTCCAACGTCTGGTCGCAGCAATCGAGTATAGAAAGGGGGAAAAGAGGGAGCAAAGCAACCATGAGTACTCATCCAAAGTACTCGCAAGCAAGGAGCTACACTACATATGTATGCATTGGTATCAAATGGAATAAGGGTATCATATGTGGGCTGAACTGCAGAAAGCTGGAATAAGAGGGGGATAGCTAGTCCTTTCGAAGACTACGCTTCTGGTAACCTCCATCTTGCAGCAGGAGAAGAGAGTAGATGGTAAGTTCACCCAATATCATCGCATAGCATAATCCTAACCGATGATCCTCCCTTCGTCGCCATGTGAGAGAGCGATCACCGGTTGTATCTGGCACTTGGAAGGGTGTGTTTTATTAAGTATCTGGTTCTAGTTATCATAAGGTCAAGGTACACCTCGGGGTCGCCTTTTACCGAGGGACACGGCTATTCGAATAAATCAACTTCCCCGCAGGGGTACACCACATAACCCAACACGCTCGATCCCATTTGGCCGGACACACTTTTCTGGGTCATGCCCGGCCTCGGAAGATCAACACGTCGCAGCCCTACCTAGGCACAACAGAGAGGTCAGCACGCCGGTCTAAATCCTATGGCGCAGGGGTCTGGGCCCATCACCCATTGCACACCTGCACGTTGCGAACGCGGCGGTGAGCAGACCTTGAAGGAAATATGCCCTAGAGGCAATAATAATGTTATTATTTTATTTCCTTATATCATGATAAATGTTTATTATTCATGCTAGAATTGTATTATTCAAAAACATAATACTTGTGTGAATACATAGACAAACCAAACGTCACTAGTATGCCTCTACTTGACTAGCTCGTTAATCGAAGATGGTTATGTTTCCTAACCATAGACATGTGTTGTCATTTGATTAATGGGATCACATCATTAGGAGAATGATGTGGTTGACATGACCCATTCCATTAGCTTAGCACCCGATCGTTTAGTATGTTGCTATTGCTTTCTTCATGACTTATACATGTTCCTATGACTATGAGATTATGCAACTCCTGTTTACGGGAGGAACACTTTGTGTGCTCACAACATAACTGGGTGATTATAAAGGAGCTCTACAGGTGTCTCCAAAGGTACATGTTGGGTTGGCGTATTTCCAGATTAGGATTTGTCACTCCGATTGTCGGAGAGGTATCTCTGGGCCCTCTCGGTAATGCACATCACATAAGCCTTGCAAGCATTGCAACTAATGAGTTAGTTGCGAGATGATGTATTACGGAATGAGTAAAGAGACTTGCCGGTAACGAGATTGAACTAGGTATTGAGATACCGACGATCGAATCTCAGGCAAGTAACATACCGATGACAAAGGGAACAACGTATGTTGTTATGCGATCTGACCGATAAAGATCTTCGTAGAATATGTAGGATCCAATATGAGCATCCAGGTTCCGCTATTGGTTATTGACCGGAGACGTGTCTCGGTCATGTCTACATTGTTCTCGAACCCATAGGGTCCGCACGCTTAAGGTTTCGATGACAGTTATATTATGAGTTTATGAGTTTTGATGTACCGAAGTTAGTTCGGAGTCCCGGATGTGATCACGGACATGACGAGGAGTCTCTAAATGGTCGAGACATAAAGATTGATATATTGGACGGCTATATTGGGACACTGGAAGTGTTCCAGGTGATTTCGGAGAAAACCGGAGAGCCGGAGAGGTACCGGAACCCCCCCCCCCCCGGGAGAAGTAATGGGCCATATGGGCCTTAGTGGAGAGAGAGAGAGGGGCGGCCAAAGGTGGGCCGCGCGCCTCCTCCCCCCTGGTCCGAATTGGACTAGGAGAGGGGGGGCGGCGCCCCCCTTCCTTCTTCCTCCCCACTTCTTTCCCCCTCCTAGTAGGAGTCCTACTCCTACTAGGAGGAGGACTCCTCCTTGGCGCGCCATAGGGGCCGGCCGGCCTCCTCCCCTTGCTCCTTTATATACAGGGGCAGGGGGCACCCCTAGACACACAAGTTGATCCACGTGATCATATTCTTAGCCGTGTGCGGTGCCCCCTTCCACCATAATCTTCGATAATATTGTAGCGGTGCTTAGGCGAAGCCCTGCGACGGTAGTACATCAAGATCGTCACCACGCCGTCGTGCTGACGGAACTCTTCCCCGACACTTTGCTGGATCGGAGTCCGGGGATCGTCATCGAGCTGAACGTGTGCTAGAACTCGGAGGTGCCGTAGTTTCGGTGCTTGATCGGTCGGGCCGTGAAGACGTACGACTGCATCAACCGCGTTGTCATAACGCTTCCGCTGTCGGTCTACAAGGGTACATAGATCACACTCTCCCCTCGTTGCTATGCATCACCATGATCTTGCGTGTGCGTAGGAAATTTTTTGAAATTACTACGTTCCCCAACAGTGGCATCCGAGCCCAGGTTTTATGTGTTGATGGAGTAGAACACAAGTGAGTTGTGGGCGATATAAGTCATACTGCTTACCAGCATGTCATACTTTGGTTCGGCGGTATTGTTGGACGAAGCGGCCCGGACCGACATTACGCGTACGCTTACGCGAGACCGGTTCTCCCGACGTGCTTTGCACAAAGGTGGCTAGCGGGTGACAGTTTCTCCAACTTTAGTTGAACCGAGTGTGGCTACGCCCGGTCCTTGCGAAGGTTAAAACAGCACCAACTTGACAAACTTCGTTGTGGTTTTGATGCGTAGTTAAGAACGGTTCTTGCTAAGCCCGTAGCAGCCACGTAAAACTTGCAACAACAAAGTAGAGGACGTCTAACTTGTTTTTGCAGGGCATGTTGTGATGTGATATGGTCAAGACACGATGCTAAATTTTATTGTATGAGATGATCATGTTTTGTAACCGAGTTATCGGCAACTGGCAGGTGCCATATGGTTGTCGCTTTATTGTATGCAATGCAATTGCACTGTAATGCTTTACTTTATCACTAAGCTTAGCGATAGTCGTGGAAGCATAAGATTGGCGAGACGACAATGATGCTACGATGGTGATCAAGGTGGAACGCCGGTGACGATGGTGATCACGACGGTGCTTCGAAGATGGAGATCACAAGCACAAGATGATGATGGCCATATCATATCACTTATATTGATTGCATGTGATGTTTATCTTTTATGCATCTTATCTTGCTTTGATTGACGGTAGCATTATAAGATGATCTCTCACTAATTATCAAGAAGTGTTCTCCCTGAGTATGCACCGTTGCGAAAGTTCTTCGTGCTGAGACACCACGTGATGATCGGGTGTGATAGGCTCTACGTTCAAATACAACGGGTGCAAAACAGTTGCACACGCGGAATACTCAGGTTATACTTGACGAGCCAAGCATATACAGATATGGCCTCGGAACACGGAGACCGAAAGGTCGAGCGTGAATCATATAGTAGATATGATCAACATAGTGATGTTCACCAATGAAACTACTCCATCTCACGTGATGATCGGACATGGTTTAGTTGATTTGGATCACGTGATCACTTAGAGGATTAGAGGGATGTCTATCTAAGTGGGAGTTCTTAAGTAATATGATTAATTGAACTTAAATTTATCATGAAACTTAGTCCTGGTAGTATTTTGCAAATTATGTTGTAGATCAATAGCTCGCGTTGTTGCTTCCCTGTGTTTATTTTGATATGTTCCTAGAGAAAATTGTGTTGAAAGATGTTAGTAGCAATGATGCGGATTGGATCCGTGATCTGAGGTTTATCCTCATTGCTACACAGAAGAATTATGTCCTTGATGCACCGCTAGGTGACAGACCTATTGCAGGAGCAGATGCAGACGTTATGAACGTTTGGCTAGCTCAATATGATGACTACTTGATAGTTTAGTGCACCATGCTTAACGGCTTAGAATCGGGACTTCAAAGACGTTTTGAACGTCATGGACCATATGAGATGTTCCAGGAGTTGAAGTTAATATTTCAAGCAAATACCCGAGTTGAGAGATATGAAGTCTCCAACAAGTTCTATAGCTAAAAGATGGAGGAGAATCGCTCAACTAGTGAGCATGTGCTCAGATTGTCTGGGTACTACAATCGCTTGAATCAAGTGGGAGTTAATCTTCCAGATAAAATAGTGATTACAGAATTCTCTATTCTCTAGTCACCATCACCAAGTTTGTAGAACTTCGTGATGAACTATAATATGCAAGGGATAACGGAAACGATTCCCAAGCTCTTCGTAATGCTGAAATTGACGAAGGTAGAAATCGAGAAAAACATCAAGTGTTGATGGTAGACAAGACCACTAGTTTCAAGAAAAGGGCAAAGGGAAGAAGGGGAACTTCAATAGCAAGCAAGTTGCTGCTCAAGTGAAGAAGCCCAAGTCTGGTCCTAAGCCTGAGACTAAGTGCTTCTACTTCAAAGGGACTGGTCACTGGAAGCGGAACTACCCCAAGTGATTGGCGGATAAGAAGGATGGCAAAGTGAACATAAGTATATTTGATATACATGTTATTGATGTGTACTTTACTAGTGTTTATAGCAACCCCTCAGTATTTGATACTAGTTCAGTTGCTAAGATTAGTAACTTGAAACGGGAGTTGCAGAATAAACAAAGACTAGTTAAGGGTGAAGTAACAATGTGTGTTGGAAGTGGTTCCAAGATTGATATGATCATCATCGCACACTCCCTATAATTTCGGGATTAGTGTTGAACCTAAATAAGTGTTATTTGGTGTTTGCGTTAAGCATGAATATGATTTGATCATGTTTATTGTAATACGGTTATTCATTTAAGTAAGAGAATAAATTGTTGTTCTGTTTACATGAATAAAACCTTATATGGTTACACACCCAATGAAAATAGTTCGTTGGATCTCGGTCGTAGTGATACACATAATCATAATATTGAAACCAAAAGATGCAAAGTTAATAATGATAGTGCAACTTATTTGTGGCACTGCTGTTTAGGTCATATTGGTGTAAAGCGCATGAAGAAACTCCATGCTGATGGGCTTTTGGAATCACTTGATTGTGAATCAGTTGATGCTTGCGAACCATGCCTCATGGGCAAGATGACTAAGACTCTGTTCTTCGGAACAATGGAGCGAGCAACAGATTTGTTGGAAATCATACATACTGATGTATGTGGTCCGATGAATATTGAGGCTCGCGACAGGTATCATTATTTTCTGATCTTCACAGATGATTTGAGCAGATATGAGTATATCTACTTGATGAAACATAAGTCTGAAACATTTGAAAAGTTCAAAGAATTTCAGAGTGAAGTGAAAAATCATCGTAACAAGAAAATAAAGTTTCTACGATCTGATCGTAGAGAAGAGTATTTGAGTTATGAGTTTGGCCTTCAGTTAAAAACAATGTGAAATAGTTTCACTACTCACGCCACCTGGAACACCACAATGTAATGGTGTGTCCGAACGTCATAACCGTACTTTATTAGATATGGTGCGATCTATGATGTCTCTTACCGATCTACCACTATCGTTTTGGAGTTATGCATTAGAGACAGCTGCATTCACGTTAAATAGGGCACCATCTAAATCCGTTGAAAAGACACCGTATGAACTATGGTTTGGCAAGAAACCTAAGCTGTCGTTTCTTAAAGTTTGAGGTTGCAATGCTTATGTGAAAAATTTTCAACCTAATAAGCTCAAACCCAAATCGGAGAAGTGCGTCTTCATAGGATACCCAAAAGAAAATGTTGGGTACACCTTCTATCACAGATCCGAAGGCAAGATATTCGTTGCTTTGAATGGATCCTTTCTAGAGAAGGAATTTCTCTCGAAAGAAGTGAGTGGGAGGAAAGTAGAAAACTTGATAAGGTAATTGTACCTTCTCCCTTATTGGAAAGTAGTTCATCACAGAAATCTGTTCTTGTGACTACTACACCAATTAGTGAGGAAGCTAATGATGATGATCATGTAACTTCATATCAAGTTACTACCGAATCTCGTAGGTAAACCAGAGTGAGATCCGCACCAGAGTGGTACGGTAATCCTGTTCTGGAAGTCATGTTACTAGACCATGACGAACTTGCGAACTATGAGGAAGCGATGATGAGCCCAGATTCTGCGAAATGGTTTGAGGCCATGAAATCTGAGATATGATCCATGTATGAGAACAAAGTATGGACTTTGATGGATTTGCCCGATGATCGGAAAGCCATAGAAAATAAATGGATCTTCAAGAGGAAGACGGACGCTGATAGTAGTGTTACTATCTACAAAGCTAGACTTGTCGAAAAAGGTTTTTGACAAAGTTCAAGGTGTTGACTACGATGAAATTTTCTCACTCGTAGCGATGCTTAAGTCTGTCCAAATCATGTTTGCAATTGCTGCATTTTTATGAAATCTGGCAAATGGATAAACAAAACTACATTCCTTAATGGATTTAAAGAAGAGTTGTATATGATGCAACCAGAAGGTTTTGTCAATCCTAAAGGTGCTAACAAAATATGCAAGCTCCAGCGATCCATTTATGGACTGGTGCAAGCATCTCGGAGTTGGAATATACGCTTTGATGAGATGATCAAAGCATACAGTTTTATACAGACTTGCGGTGAAGCCTGTATTTACAAGAAAGTGAGTGGGAGCACTACAACATTTATGATAAGTATATGTGAATGACATATTGTTGATCAGAAATAATGTAGAATTATTCTGCAAAGCATAAAGGAGTGTTTTGAAAGAAGTTTTTCAAAGAAAGACCTCGGTGAAGCTGCTAACATATTAAGCATCAAGATCTATAGAGATAGATCAAGACGCTCGGTGAAGTAGTTCAAAAATTGGAACAGTCAAAGAAAGAGTTCTTGGCTGTGTTACAAGGTGTGAAATTGAGTAAGACTCAAAGCCCGACCACGGCAGAAGATAGAAAGAGAATGAAAGTCATTCCCTATGCCTCAGCCATAGGTTCTATAAAGTATGCCATGTTGTGTACCAGATCTATTGTATACCCTACACTGTGTTAAGCAAGGGAGTACAATAGTGATCTAAGAGTAGATCACTGGACAGCGGTCAAAATTATCCTTAGTGAAATAAGGAAATATTTCTCAATTATGGAGGTGACAAAAAGGTTCGTCGTAAAAAGTTATGTCGATGCAAGTTTTGACACAGATCTGGATGACTCTAAGTCTCGATCTAGATACATATTGAAAGTGGGAGCAATTAGCTAGAGTAGCTCCGTGCAGAGCATTGTAGACATAGAATTCGCAAAATACTTATGGATCTGTATGTGACAGACCCGTTGACTAAAATTATCTCACAAGCAAAACATGATCACACCTTAGTACTCTTTGGGTGTTAATCACATAAACGATGTGAACTAGATTACTGACTCTAGTAAACCCTTTGGGTATAGGTCACATGACAATGTGAACTATGGGTGTTAATCACATGGTGATGTGAACTATTAGTGTTGAATCACATGGCGATGTGAACTAGATTATTGACTCTAGTGCAAGTGGGAGACTGAAGGAAATATGCCCTAGAGGCAATAATAATGTTATTATTTTATTTCCTTATATCATGATAAATGTTTATTATTCATGCTAGAATTGTATTATTCGGAAACATAATACTTGTGTGAATACATAGACAAACCAAACGTCACTAGTATGCCTCTACTTGACTAGCTCGCTAATCGAAGATGGTTATGTTTCCTAACCATAGACATGTGTTTTCATTTGATTAATGGGATCACATCATTAGGAGAATGATGTGGTTGACATGACCCATTCCATTAGCTTAGCACCCGATCGTTTAGTATGTTGCTATTGCTTTCTTCATGACTTATACATGTTCCTATGAATATGAGTTATGCAACTCCCGTTTACCGGAGGAACACTTTGTGTGCTACCAAACATCACAACGTAACTGGGTGATTATAAAGGAGCTCTACAGGTGTCTCCAAAGGTACATGTTGGATTGGCATATTTCTAGATTAGGATTTGTCACTCCGATTGTCGGAGAGGTATCTCTGGGCCCTCTCGGTAATGCACATCACATAAGCCTTGTAAGCGTTGCAACTAATGAGTTAGTTGCGAGATGATGTATTACGGAACGAGTAAAGAGACTTGCCGGTAACGAGATTGAACTAGGTATTGAGATACCGACGATCGAATCTCGGGCAAGTAACATACCGATGACAAAGGGAACAACGTATGTTGTTATGCGGTCTGACCGATAAAGATCTTCGTAGAATATGTAGGAGCCAATATGAGCATCCAGGTTCCGCTATTGGTTATTGACCGGAGACGTGTCTCGGTCATGTCTACATTGTTCTCGAACCCGTAGGGTCCGCACGCTTAAGGTTTCGATGACAGTTATATTATGAGTTTATGAGTTTTGATGTACCGAAGTTAGTTCGGAGTCCCGGATGTGATCACGGACATGATGAGGAGTCTCGAAATGGTCAAGACGTAAAGATTGATATATTGGAAGCCTATGTTTGGATATCGGAAGTGTTCCGGGTGAAATCGGGATTTTACCGGAGTACCGGGAAGGTTACCGGAACCCCCCGGGAGCTAAATGGGCCATGATGGGCCTTAGTGGAAAAGAGAAGAGGCAGCCCTACATGGGTTGCACGCCTCCCCCTTCCCCTAGTCCTATTAGGACTAGGAGAGGTGGCCGGCCCCCTCTCTCTCTTTTCCCCCTCCGCGAATCCTATTCCAACTAGGATTGGGGGGGGGGAATCCTACTCCCAGAGGGAGTAGGACTCTCCTGGCGCGCCACACCTTGGCCGGCCAGCCTCCCCCCTCTAGTCCTTTATATACTGAGGCAGAGGCACCCTAGAACACACAAGTTGATCCACGTGATCTATTCCTTAGCCGTGTGCGGTGCCCCAGCCACCATATTCCTCGATAATACTGTAGCGGAGTTTAGGCGAAGCCCTGCTGCTGTAGTACATCAAGATCGTCACCACGCCGTCGTGCTGACGGAACTCTTCCCCGACACTTTGCTGGATCGGAGTCCGGGGATCGTCATCGAGCTGAACGTGTGCTAGAACTCGGAGGTGTCGTAGTTTCGGTGCTTGATCGGTCGGGCCGTGAAGACGTACGACTACATCAACCGCGTTGTCATAACGCTTCCGCTGTCGGTCTACAAGGGTACGTAGATCACACTCTCCCCTCGTTGCTATGCATCACCATGATCTTGCATGTGCGTAGGAATTTTTTTGAAATTACTACGTTCCCCAATAGACCTAGCCTCCCTTATACAAGAGCAGGCGTTCCAGTCCAACCCGGCGCGCGCCGCTCAGTCGCTGACGTCATGAAGGCTTCGGCTGATACCACGACGTCGAGTGCCCATAACTGTCCCCATGTAGATGGTTAGTGCATATAAGCCAGTAGCCAGACTCAGATCAAATACCCAGATCTCGTTAAGCGTGTTATTTTGAAGTAACCGCGAACGCCGACTAGGGCCAGGCCCACCTCTCTCCTAGGTGGTCTCAACCTGCCCTGTCGCTCCGCCTCAAAGTAACAGTCGGGGGCCGTCGGGAACTCAGGCCCACCACTACCTGGATGGAGCCACCTGCCCCTTCAGCCCCCATCTCCAAACAGTATCACCGATAATGTAACAGTGTAAAGTATATAGTATATGCCCGTGATCACCTCCCGAAGTGATCACGGCCCAGTAGTATAGCATGGCAGACGGACAAGAGTGTAGGGCCACGGATGGAACACTAGCATCCTATACTAAGTAGTAGGATAGCAAGTAAAGGTAACAACAGTAGTAGCAAGGACAGGCTATGCACCAGTATAGGATTAACTAAAAGCAGTAACATGCTACACTAATCTAATGCAAGCAATATAGAGAAGAATATGCGATATCTGGTGATCAAGGGGGGGGCTTGCCTGGTTGCTCTGGCAAGAGAGATGGGTCATCTTCAATGTAGTCGAACACACGGACATCGACAGTAGTCTCGGAGTCCACCGAAAAGAAGTAACGGAGGGGGAACATAATAAATAACAGAGCAATCAAAGCAACACAAAGCATAACATGGTGATACGCGGTGCTAGGGGTGATCTAACGCAGTAGGAGGTGATACCGGCGAAGGGGGGAAACATCCGAGAAAGTATCCCCGGTGTTTCGCGTTTTCGGACTGGTGAACCGAAGGGGGAAAGTTGTGTGTCTGCTATGCTAGGGATGTGTGGCGGACTAACGGGCTGCGTATCCGGATTCGTCTCATCTTTCTGAGCAACTTTCATGTACAAAGTATTTTCATCCGAGTTACGGTTTATTTTCTATGATTTATCAAAGTTTTAACATTATTCTGAAATTATTATTAATTCAAAAATAAACAGGAAATTGCTAGGTGCACCCGGTGCAGTGCACCCAGCAGCGCACCAGAAAATGACAGTGGGTCCAGGGGGTCCCAGTTGGCCAGTCAACGTTGACTGGTCAACAGGGGGTGGGGCCTCCCTGTCATACACCTACCGAACTAATTAAAGATTAGGTAGTTTACTTAGCAGGTTAACTACTTTAAGTTAATTAAGAAAATTTCAATTAAGTTAATTAATCAATTATTTAATTATAATTATTATTATATTTTTTAAACACATTTTTATTCTTAAAGGGGGCGGACCCCATCTGTTAAAGGCCCATAGGGCCAACCGGGAGGTGGGCGAGCGGTGATGCGAGCGCCCGCCCGAACGAGCGCGCCTGGGAGCCATCACGGCATTGGCGGGCGCGGCAACAGTAGGCGGCGGTGGTCCGAGCGATGGAGGCGAGGGGTGCCGGCGGCGGACGCAGCAGCAGTAGCCAGAGCAGGGGGCGGAGGGCGCTGGGAGCCGGGAGCAGGGCGCCGGGCGTGGCCAGGCGGAGGCCCACAGAGGCGGGCGGAGACCAGCGGGCGTCGCGGCCGGGCGAGGAAGCAGAGGAGTGGGCCGACGGCGGCGCTTGGACGGCAGGCGGTGGCGGCGGCGCTGGGCATCGGGACGAGGTGGGAGGCGGAAGCGACGGCGCGCGCGCCGACGAGACAAGCCGTGGGCGGGGCCAGGGAGTGGAGCGGTCACGGGCGATCCGAGCTCGGCGAGCGCGCGTAGCAGGTCGCGGGAGTGGCGGGATATGGCCAGGAGGCGGGTCTAGCAGGGGCGAGGCCATGACTTGCAGGTATCACGTGTGCCAGTAGCGCAGGGCGCGGTGAGGGGCTTGAGGAGCGCAACCACCGCAGCGGCAGCGGTGAGGGGCTTGAGGGGTATGCGGCGTTGGCGGGGAAACGAGCGTGGGCACGGGTGAGAGGAGCAGGGCGCGTGCAGGGCGTGACCCGGGGTGCGGACGCGCGGATGGGAGGAAGGGCGACGCGCGGCTGTACGCGGTCACTGTCGCGGTGACGGCCATCGGCATCGGCAGCGGGGCTACTACAGGCGAACAAGATGAAACAGAGAGGGAGGAAGGAAGTGGAGGCTCACCGCGAGCCTGTAGTGGTGCTAGCGTGGGCTCGGGGAGGCCTGGTGGAGCGAGACGACGGCAGTGAGGTAGCGGCAGAGTCCGATGAAGGGGATGGATAATTCCGGCGGCTTGGCGGTTCCCTGGCTTGATCTGCTCCTCGGAGACGACGTGGAAGTCGCAGGCCATGTCCTGGACATCTCCGAGCGGCGCGGGGTGGCTGTTGGACGCGGTTGTTGGGGAACATAGCAGAATTTTAAAATTTTCTATGCATCACCAAGATCAATCTATGGAGTCATCTAGCAATGAGGGAGAGAGGAGTGCCTCTACATACCCTTGTAGATCGCGCGCGGAAGCGTTCAAGAGAACGGGGTTGATGGAGTCGTACTCGTCGTGATCCAAATCATCGATGACCAAGTGCCAAACGGACAGCACCTCCGCGTTCAACACATGTATGGTTGGGAAGACGTCTCATCCTTCTTGATCCAGCAAGGGGGAAGGAGAGGTTGATGAAGATCCAGCAGCACGACGAAGTGGTGGTGGATGCAGCAGGATCCCGGCAGGGCTTCGCCAAGCGCAAGCGGGGAGGAGAGGTGTTACGGAGGGAGAGGAAGGCGCCAAGAGCAAGGGTGCGGCTGCCCTCCCTCCCCCCCCTCTTTATATAGGGGCCTTGGGGGGCGCCGGCCCTAGGAGATGCAATCTCCAAGGGGGCGACGGCCAAGGGGTGGCTTCCCCCCCCCCAAGCCAAGTGGGGGGCGCCCCCACCCCTAGGGTTTCCCAACCCTAGGCGCAGGGGAGGGCCAAGGGGGGGCGCACCAGCCCACCAGGGGCTGGTTCCCCTCCCACTTCAGCCCATGGGGCCCTCCGGGATAGGTGGCCCCACCCGGTGGACCCCCGGGACCCTTCCGGTGGTCCCGGTACAATACCGGCGACCCCCGAAACCTTCCCGATGGCCGAAACTGGACTTCCTATATATAAATCTTTACCTCCGGACCATTCCGGAACTCCTCGTGACGTCCGGGATCTCATCCAGAACTCCAAACAACTTTAGGGTTACTGCATACTAATATCTCTACAACCCTAGTTTCACTGAACCTTAAGTGTGTAGACCCTACGGGTTCGGGAGACATGCAGACATGACCGAGACGCCTCTCCGGTCAATAACCAACAGCGGGATTTGGATACCCATGTTGGCTCCCACATGCTCCACGATGATCTCATCGGATGAACCATGATGTCGAGGATTCAATCAATCCGTATACAATTCCCTTTGTCAATCGGTACGTTACTTGCCCGAGACTCGATCGTCGGTATCCCAATACCTCGTTCAATCTTGTTTCCGGCAAGTCACTTTACTCATGCCATAATGCATGATCCTGTGATCAACCACTTGGTCACATTGAGCTCATTATGATGATGCATTACCGAGTGGGCCCAGAGATACCTCTCCGTCATACGGAGTGACAAATCCCAGTCTCGATTCGTGCCAACCCAACAGACACTTTTGGAGATACCTGTAGTGTACCTTTATAGTCACCCAGTTACGTTGTGACGTTTGGCACACCCAAGGTACTCCTACGATATCCAGGAGTTGCACAATCTCATGGTCTAAGGAAATGATACTTGACATTCGGAAAAGCTACAGCAAACGAACTACACGATCTTTGAGCTATGCTTAGGATTGGGTCTTGTCCATCACATCATTCTCCTAATGATGTGATCCCGTTATCAATGACATCCAATGTCCATAGTCAGGAAACCATGACTATCTTTTGATCAACGAGCTAGTCAACTAGAGCCTCACTAGGGACGTGTTGTGGTCTATGTATTCACACATGTATTACGATTTCCGGATAACACAATTATAGCATGAACAATAGACAATTATAATGAACAAAGAAATATAATAATAACCATTTTATTATTGCCTCTAGGGCATATTTCCAACAGTCTCCCACTTGCACTAGAGTCAATATTCTAGTTACATTGTGATGAATTGAACACCCATGCAGTTCTGGTGTTGATCATGTTTTGCTCTAGGGAGAGGTTTAGTCAACGGATCTGCCACATTAAGGTCCGTATGTACTTTACAAATCTCTATGTCTCCATTTTGAACACTTTCACGAATGGAGTTGAAGCGACGCTTGATATGCCTGGTCTTCCTGTGAAACCTGGGCTCCTTGGCAAGGGCAATAGCTCCAGTGTTGTCACAGAAGAGAGTCATTGGGCCCGACGCATTGGGTATGACTCCTAGGTCGGTAATGAACTCCTTCACCCAGACTGCTTCTTGTGCTGCCTCCGAGGCTGCCATGTACTCCGCTTCACATGTAGATCCCGCCACAACGCTCTGCTTGCAACTGCACCAGCTTACTGCCCCACCATTCAAAATATACACGTATCCGGTTTGTGACTTAGAGTCATCCAGATCTGTGTCGAAGCTAGCATCGACGTAACCCTTTACGACGAGCTCTTCGTCACCCCCATAAACGAGAAACATATCCTTAGTCCTTTTCAGGTACTTCAGGATATTCTTGACCGTTGTCCACTGTTCCATGCCGGGATTACTTTGGTACCTTCCTACCAAACTTACGGCAAGGTTTACATCAGGTCTGGTACACAGCATAGCATACATGATAGACCCTATGGCCGAGGCATAGGGGACGACACTCATCTTTTCTCTATCTTCTGCCGTGGTCGGGCATTGAGCCGTGCTCAATCTCGTACCTTGCAATACAGGCAAGAACCCCTTCTTTGACTGATCCATTTTGAACTTCTTCAATATCTTGTCAAGGTACGTACTCTGTGAAAGACCAATGAGGCGTCTCGATCTATCTCTATAGATCTTGATGCCTAATATATAAGCAGCTTCTCCAAGATCCTTCATTGAAAAACACTTGTTCAAGTAGGCCTTTATGCTTTCCAAGAATTCTATATCATTTCCCATCAACAGTATGTCATCCACATACAATATGAGAAATGCTACTGAGCTCCCACTCACTTTCTTGTAAATGCAGGCTTCTCCATAAGTCTGCGTAAACCCAAACGCTTTGATCATCTCATCAAAACGAATGTTCCAACTCCGAGATGCTTGCACCAGCCCATAAATCGAGCGTTGGAGCTTGCACACCTTGTCAACATTCTTAGGATCGACAAAACCTTCCGGCTGCATCATATACAATTCTTCCTTAAGGAAACCATTAAGGAATGCCGTTTTGACGTCCATTTGCCATATCTCATAATCATAGAATGCGGCAATTGCTAACATGATTCGAACGGACTTCAGCTTCGCTACGGGTGAGAAAGTCTCATCGTAGTCAACCCCTTGAACTTGTCGATAACCCTTAGCGACAAGTCGAGGTTTATAGATGGTTACGTTACCATCCGCGTCTATCTTCTTCTTAAAGATCCATTTATTTTCTATGGCTCGCCGATCATCGGGCAAGTCAGTCAAAGTCCATACTTCGTTTTCATACATGGATCCTATCTCGGATTTCATGGCTTCTAGCCATTTGTCGGAATCCGGGCCCGCCATTGCTTCTTCATAGTTCGAAGGTTCACCGTTGTCTAATAACATGATTTCCAAGACAGGGTTGCCGTAACACTCTGGTGCGGAACGTGTCCTCATGGACCTACGAAGTTCAGTAGCAACTTGATCTGAAGTTTCATGATCATCATCATCAACTTCCTCTCTAGTCGGTGCAGGCACCTCAGGAACATTTTCTTGAGCTGCGCCACTTACCGGTTCAAGAGGTAATACTTCATCAAGTTCTACTTTCCTCCCACTTATTTCTTTCGAGAGAAACTCTTTCTCTAGAAAGGACCCATTCTTGGAAACAAAGATCTTGCCTTCGGATCTGAGGTAGAAGGTATACCCAATAGTTTCTTTAGGGTATCCTATGAAGACGCATTTTTCCGACTTGGGTTCGAGCTTTTCAGGTTGAAGTTTCTTGACATAAGCATCGCATCCCCAAACTTTTAGAAACGATAGCTTAGGTTTCTTCCCAAACCATAATTCATACGGTGTCGTCTCAACGGATTTCGACGGAGCCCTATTTAAAGTGAATGCGGCAGTCTCTAAAGCATAGCCCCAAAATGACAGCGGTAAATCGGTAAGAGACATCATAGATCGCACCATATCTAATAGAGTGAGATTACGACGTTCGGACACACCATTACGCTGAGGTGTTCCAGGCGGCGTGAGTTGTGAAACTATTCCACATTTTCTTAAGTGTGTGCCAAATTCGTGACTCAAGTATTCTCCCCCACGATCTGATCGCAAGAACTTGATTTTCCTGTCACGTTGATTCTCAACCTCACTCTGAAATTCCTTGAACTTTTCAAAGGTCTCAGACTTGTGTTTCATTAAGTAGACATACCCATATCTACTCAAGTCATCAGTGAGGATGAGAACATAACGATAGCCATCGCGAGCCTCAACACTCATTGGACCGCACACATCAGTATGTATGATTTCCAATAAGTTGGCTGCTCGCTCCATTGTTCCTGAGAACGGAGTCTTGGTCATTTTACCCATGAGGCATTGTTCGCACGTGTCAAATGATACGTAATTAAGAGACTCTAAAAGTCCATCTGCATGGAGCTTCTTCATGCGTTTGACACCTATGTGACCAAGGTGGCAGTGCCACAAGTATGTGGGACTATCATTATCAACCTTACATCTTTTGGTATTCACAGTATGAATATGTGTAACATTACGCTCGAGATTCATTAAGAATAAACCATTCACCAACGGAGCATGACCATAAAACATATCTCTCATATAAATAGAACAACCATTATTCTCGGATTTAAATGAGTAGCCATCTCGAATTAAACGAGATCCTGATACAATGTTCATGCTCAAAGCTGGCACTAAATAACAATTATTGAGGTTTAAAACTAATCCCGTAGGTAAATGTAGAGGCAGCGTGCCGACGGCGATCACATCGACCTTGGAACCATTCCCGATGCACATCGTCACCTCGTCCTTCGCCAGTCTCCGTTTATTCCGCAGCTCCTGCTTTGAGTTACAAATGTGAGCAACCGCACCGGTATCAAATACCCAGGAGCTACTACGAGTACTGGTAAGGTACACATCAATTACATGTATATCACATATACCTTTAGTGTTGCCGGCCTTCTTGTCCGCTAAGTATTTGGGGCAGTTCTGCTTTCAGTGACCACTTCCCTTGCAATAAAAACACTCAGTCTCGGGCTTGGGTCCGTTCTTTGGCTTCTTCCTGGCAGCTTGCTTGCCGGGCGCGGCAACTCCCTTGCCGTCCTTCTTGAAGTTCTTCTTACCCTTGCCTTTCTTGAACATAGTGGTTTTATTCACCATCAACACTTGATGTTCCTTTTTGATTTCCACCTCTGCTGATTTCAGCATTGAATATACCTCAGGAATGGTCTTTTCCATCCCCTGCATATTGAAGTTCATCACAAAGCTCTTGTAGCTTGGTGGAAGCGACTGAAGGATTCTGTCAATGACTGCGTCATCCGGGAGATTAACTCCCAGCTGAGTCAAGCGGTTATGCAACCCACACATTTTGAGTATGTGCTCACTGACAGAACTATTTTCCTCCATCTTACAACTGAAGAACTTGTCAGAGACTTCATATCTCTCGACCCGGGCATGAGCTTGAAAAACCATTTTCAGCTCTTCAAACATCTCATATGCTCCGTGTCTCTCAAAACGCTTTTGGAGCCCCGGTTCTAAGCTGTAAAGCATGCCGCACTGAACGAGGGAGTAATCATCAGCACGTGACTGCCAAGCATTCATAACGTCTTGGTTCTCTGGGACAAGTGCGTCACCTAGCGATGCTTCTAAGACATAATCTTTCTTGGCAGCTATGAGGATGATCCTCAGGTTCCGGACCCAGTCCGTATAGTTGCTGCCATCGTCTTTCAGCTTGGTTTTCTCTAGGAACGCGTTGAAGTTGAGGACAACGTGGGCCATTTGATCTACAAGACATATTGTAAAGATTTTAGACTAAGTTCATGATAATTAAGTTCATCTAATCAATTTATTCAATGAACTCCCACTCAGATAGACATCCCTCCAGTCATCTAAGTGAAACATGATCCGAGTTAACTAGGCCGTGTCTGATCATCACGTGAGACGGACTAGTCAACATCGGTGAACATCTTCATGTTGATCGTATCTTCTATACGACTCATGCTCGACCTTTCGGTCTTCCGTGTTCCGAGGCCATGTCTGTACATGCTAGGCTCGTCAAGTCAACCTAAGTGTATTGCGTGTGTAAATCTGGCTTACACCCATTGTATTCGAACGTTAGAATCTATCACACCCGATCATCACGTGGTGCTTC
Organism: Triticum urartu; assembly: GCF_003073215.2. Taxonomy (NCBI): domain Eukaryota; kingdom Viridiplantae; phylum Streptophyta; class Magnoliopsida; order Poales; family Poaceae; genus Triticum; species Triticum urartu. Next base: position 84,257,705 of record NC_053023.1, read on the forward strand.
GAAACAACGAACCTTCGCAACGGTGCACAGTTAGGGGGAACACTTTATTGAAATTATTACGAGGGATCATCTTATTTAAGCTACCGTCGTTCTAAGCAAATAAGATGTAAAACATGATAAACATTACATGCAATCAAATAGTGACATGATATGGCCAATATCATTTGCTCCTTTTGATCTCCATCTTCGGGGCTCCATGATCATCGTTGTCACCGGCATGACACCATGATCTCCATTAGCATGATCTCCATCATCGTGTCTTCTTGAAGTTGTCTCGTCATCTATTACTTCTACTACTATGGCTAATGCTTTAGCAATAAAGTAAAGTAATTACATGACGTTTATGTTGACACGCAGGTCATAAATAAATAAAGACAACTCCTCTGGCTCCTGCCGGTTGTCATACTCATCGACATGCAAGTCGTGATTCCTATTACAAGAACATGATCAATCTCATACATCACATATATCATTCATCACATCCTTTTGGCCATATCACATCACACGGCACATGCTGCAAAAACAAGTTAGACGTCCTCTAATTGCTGTTGCAAGTTTTTACGTGGCTGCTATAGGTTTCTAGCAAGAACGTTTCTTACCTACGCCAAAACCACAACGTGATATGCCAATTTCTATTTACCCTTCATAAGGACCCTTTTCATCAAATCCGATCCGGCTAAAGTGGGAGAGACAGACACCCGCCAGCCACCTTATGCAACTAGTGCATGTCAATCGGTGGAACCAGTCTCATGTAAGCGTACGTGTAAGGTCGGTCTGGGCCGCTTCATCCCACGATGCTGCCGAATCAAGATAAGACTAGTAACGGCAAGCAAATTGACAATATCCACGCCCACAACTGCTTTGTGTTCTACTCGTGCATAGAAACTACGCATAGACCTAGCTCATGATGCCACTATTGTGGAACGTAGCAGAATTTTAAAATTTTCTACGCATCACCAAGATCAATCTATGGAGTCATCTAGCAACGAGGGAGAGAGGAGTGCATCTACATACCCTTGTAGATCGCGCGCGGAAGCGTTCAAGAGAACGGGGTTGATGGAGTCGTACTCGTCGTGATCCAAATCACCGATGACCAAGTGCCGAACGGACAGCACCTCCGCGTTCAACACACGTACGGTTGGGAAGACGTCTCCTCCTTCTTGATCCAGCAAGGGGGAAGGAGAGGTTGATGAAGATCCAGCAGCACGACGGCGTGGTGGTGGATGCAGCAGGATCCCGGCAGGGCTTCACCAAGCGCAAGCGGGGAGGAGAGGTGTTACGGAGGGAGAGGGAGGCGCCAAGAGCAAGGGTGCGGCTGCCCTTCCTCCCCCCTCTTTATATAGGGGCCTTGGGGGGCGCCGGCCCTAGGAGATGCAATCTCCAAGGGGGCGGATGTTGGGCAACGTAGTAATTTCAAAAAAATTCCTACGCACACGCAAGATCATGGTGATGCATAGCAACGAGAGGGGAGAGTGTGATCTACGTAGCCTTGTGGATCGACAACGGAAGCGTTTGGTTGATGTAGTCGTACGTCTCCACGGCCCGACCGATCAAGCACCGAAACTACGGCACCTCCGAGTTCTAGCACACGTTCAGCTCAATGACGATCCCCGGACTCCGATCCAGCAAAGTGTCGGGGAAGAGTTCCGTCAGCACGACGGCGTGGTGACGATCTTGATGCACTACTGTCGCAGGGCTTCGCCTAAGCACCACTACAATATTATCGAGGACTATGGTGGCAGGGGGCGCCGCACACGCCTAAGAATATGATCACGTGGATCAACTTGTGTGTCTCTGGGGTGCCTCTGCCTCCGTATATAAAGGCTCAAGGGGGGAAGGCCGGCCGGCCATCATAGGCGCGCCAGGAGGAGTCCTACTCCCTCCGGGAGTAGGATTCCCCCCCCCCCAATCCTAGTTGGAATAGGATTCGCGGAGGGGGGAAAAGAGGAAGGGGGGCCGGCCCCCTCTCCTTGTCCTATTCGGACCAAGGGAGGGGAGGGGCGCGCGGCCCATCTCTGGCTGCCTCTTCTCTTTTCCACTAAGGCCCATATACCTCCTGGGGGGTTCCGGTAACCTCCCGGTACTCCGGTAAAATCCCGATTTCACTCGGAACACTTCCGATATCCAAACATAGGCTTCCAATATATCAATCTTTATGTCTCGACCATTTCGAGACTCCTCGTCATGTCTGTGATCACATCCGGGACTCCGAACAACCTTCGGTACATCAAAACGTATAAACTCATAATATAACTGTCATCGAAACCTTAAGCGTGCGGACCCTACGGGTTCGAGAACAATGTAGACATGACCGAGACATGTCTCTGGTCAATAACCAATAGCGGGACCTGGATGCCCATATTGGCTCCTACATATTCTACGAAGATCTTTATCGGTCAGACCGCATAACAACATACGTTGTTCCCTTTGTCATCGGTATGTTACTTGCTCGAGATTCGATCGTCGGTATCCAATACCTAGTTCAATCTCGTTGCTCGCAAGTCTCTTTACTCGTTCCGTAATACATCATCTCGCAACTAACTCATTGGCTGCAATGCTTGCAAGGCTTAAGTGATGTGCATTACCGAGAGGGCCCAAAGATACCTCTCCGATGATCGGAGTGACAAATCCTAATCTCGAAATACGTCAACCCAACATGTACCTTTGGAGACACCTGTAGAGCACCTTTATAATCACCAAGTTACGTTGTGACGTTTGGTAGCACACAAAGTGTTCCTCCGGCACACGGGAGTTACATAATCTCATAGTCATAGGAACATGTATAAGTCATGAAGAAAGCAATAGCAACATACTAAACGATCGGGTGCTAAGCTAATGGAATGGGTCATCTCAATCAGATCATTCAACTAATGATGTGATCACGTTAATCAAATGACAACTCTTTGTCCATGGTTAGGAAACATAACCATCTTTGATTAACAAGCTAGTCAAGTAGAGGCATACTAGTGACACTTTGTTTGTCTATATATTCACACATGTATTATGTTTCCGGTTAATACAATTCTAGCATGAATAATAAACCTTTATCATGATATAAGGAAATAAATAATAACTTTATTATTGCATCTAGGGCATATTTCCTTCAGCGGCGTCCAAGGGGTGGCTCCCCCCCCAAGCCAAGTGGGGGGCGCCCCCACCCCTAGGGTTTCCCAACCCTAGGCGCAGGGGAGGCCAAAGGGGGGTGCACCAGCCCACCAGGGGCTGGTTCCCCTCCCACTTCAGCCCATGGGGCCCTCCGGGATAGGTGGCCCCACCTGGTGGACCCCCGAGACCCTTCCGATGGTCCCGGTACAATACCGGCGACCCCCGAAACCTTCCCGATGGCCGAAACTGGACTTCCTATATATAAATATTTACCTCCGGACCATTCCGGAACTCCTCGTGACGTCCGGGATCTCATCCGGGACTTCGAACAACTTTCGGGTTACTGCATACTAATATCTCTACAACCCTAGCGTCACCGAACCTTAAGTGTTTAGACCCTACGGGTTCGGGAGACATGCAGACATGACCGAGACGCCTCTCCGGTCAATAACCAACAGCGGGATCTGGATACCCATGTTGGCTCCCACATGCTCCACGATGATCTCATTGGATGAACCACGATGTCGAGGATTCAATCAATCCGTATACAATTCCCTTTGTCAACCGGTACGTTACTTGCCCGAGACTCGATCGTCGGTATCCCAATACCTCATTCAATCTCGTTACCGGCAAGTCACTTTACTCGTGTCGTAATGCATGATCCCGTGATCAACCACTTGGTCAGATTGAGCTCATTATGATGATGCATTACCGAGTGGGCCCAGAGATACCTCTCCGTCATACGGAGTGACAAATCCCAATCCGATTCGTGCCAACCCAACAGACACTTTCGGAGATACCTGTAGTGTACCTTTATAGTCACCCAGTTACGTTGTGACGTTTGGCACACCCAAGGTACTCCTACGGTATCCGGGAGTTGCACAATCTCATGGTCTAAGGAAATGATACTTGACATTCGGAAAAGCTACAGCAAACGAACTACACGATCTTTGAGCTATGCTTAGGATTGGGTCTTGTCCATCACATCATTCTCCTAATGATGTGATCCCGTTATCAATGACATCCAATGTCCATAGTCAGGAAACCATGACTATCTTTTGATCAACGAGCTAGTCAACTAGAGGCTCACTAGGGACGTGTTGTGGTCTATGTATTCACACATGTATTACAATTTCTGGATAACACAATTATAGCATGAACAATAGACAATTATCATGAACAAAGAAATATAATAATAACCATTTTATTATTGCCTCTAGGGCATATTTCCAATAGCGGTGACGATGAAGATTTGATGACGGCTATGGTCGGGCGTCGACCAGGAAAGGCAGGCGACGCGAGAGGGAAGAGGTGGGCGCTAGGGTTCGCATCGGGAGAGAAGGGGGGCATCTTGTAGGGCTAGGAGGGGCACGGATGCTCGACGTGTGGCAGCGGCCATGGAGATGGCGCCACGGTTGCCCCTGCCCTCTCCTGTAGCTAGGTAGGGGACGAGTGGGAGTGAGGGTGTGGGCTGGGCCTGACACAGTAGGCAACGGGCTTAGGTGCACAGGGGGTCCTTCTATCCCTTTCTTTGTTTTCTCTTGCTTTTCTTTTATTTCTTTACTATTTTCATTTAAAGTTTCTTTTATTTAGTTTTATAAAACACCAAGTTAGCACCTAAATTAGTATTACTAAATAGGCACTGCCACAATTATTTTGGCACACTACTATTTAGTTATATTATTATAACTTTATAAAAGGCATTAAATTAATTATTTTGCCCTCAGTTTTGGTTACTTTAGTGAATTTAAATATTTTTAGAAATGTTGGTATCTCCACCACTACTACTTATGAATTATTTGTCACATTTAGAACATTTTAGTTTAATTGTTTGAAAACTTTTGTTGGTTGCCTTGAATTAAAATTTGAATTTGAATCGTTTTGAACTAACGCGAGATTATCAACAGTAACCAAGGTGATGTGGCATCATTGGGATAGGTTTACTGTAGCTTAATTATCTGGGTTTCACACTTTTTGTCTTCTCCACAACCACCATTCTATTCCACATATAGTGCTATGTCCATGGCTCACGCTCATGTATCGCGTGAAGATTGAAAAAGTTTGAGAACACCAAAAGCATGAAATAGTTTCTTGGTTTGTCATCGGGGTTGTGCATGATTTAAATACTTTGTGTGGTGAAGATGGAGCATAGCCAGACTATATGATTTTGTAGGGATAACTTTCTTTGGCCATGTTATTTTGAGAAGACATAATTGCTTGGTTAGTATGCTTGAAGTATTATTATTTTTATGTCAATATTAAAATTTTGTCTTGAATCTTATGGATCTGAATATTCTTTCCACAATAAAGAGAATTACATTGATAAATATGTTAGGTAGCATTCCACATCAAAAATTCTTTTTTTATCATTTACCTACTCGAGACGAGCAGGAATTAAGCTTGGGGATGCTGATACATCTCTAACGTATCTATAATTTTTGATTGTTCCATGCTAGTATATTATCTGTTTTGGATGTTTATGGGCTTTATTATGCACTTTTATATTATTTTTGGGACTAACCTATTAACCCGGAGTCCAGTGCTAACTTCTGTTTTTTCCTTGTTTTAGAGTATCGCAGAAAAGGAAAATCAAACGGGGTCCAATTGACCTGAAACTTCACGAAACTTATTTTTGGACCAGAAGAAGCCCATGGAGTATCAAAGATGGACCAGGAAAGTCCCGGGCTGCCCACGAGGGTGGGGGCGCACCCCCTGCCTCGTGGACAGCCCGGAGATCCACCGATGTACTTCTTCCTCCTATATATACCCATATACCCTAAAAACTTCGGGGAGCACAATAGATCGGGAGTTCCGCCGCCAGAAGCCTTCGTAGCCACCGAAAACCAATCAAGACCCATTCCAGCACCCTGCCGGAGGGGGAATCCCTCTCCGGTGGCCATCTTCATCATCCCGGTGCTCTCCATGACGAGGAGGGAGTAGTTCTCCCTCGGGGCTGAGGGTATGTACCAGTATGCTTGGGCTGTTGTCGTAGTGGACACCCTGGATGATGGGTTTGGGAAGCGTCCAGTAAGTGATTGAAACTGAAAGACTTTGCTTTTTTTGTTTTTTATATGGAAGACATTTGTCTGTTGCAATTCTTAACTATCTTCTTGTTTTTGTAATGCAGTTCAGGACCAGTACACCGTACGCAGTAGTTGAGTTCATGTCATATATAGATCAGCATCACCAAGGAATTGCCAGTGAACATGTCACAGAGGAGTTGCCGAAAATCAGCGACCAAGGGGGTGCTGTTGGGGCGCAACACACACTTCAGATGTGCCGAAGTGTTGGAAATATGCCCTAGAGGCAATAATAAATTAGATTATTATTATATTTCCTTGTTCATGATAATCGTTTATTATCCATGCTAGAATTGTATTGATAGGAAACTCAGATACATGTGTGGATACATAGACAACACCATGTCCCTAGTAAGCCTCTAGTTGACTAGCTCGTTGATCAATAGAGGGTTACGGTTTCCTGACCATGGACATTGGATGTCATTGATAACGGGATCACATCATTAGGAGAATGATGTGATGGACAAAGACCCAATCCTAAGCCTAGCACAAGATCATGTAGTTCGTATGCTAAAGCTTTTCTAATGTCAAGTATCATTTCCTTAGACCATGAGATTGTGCAACTCCCGGATACCGTAGGAATGCTTTGGGTGTGCCAAACGTCACAACGTAACTAGGTGGCTATAAAGGTACACTACAGGTATCTCCGAAAGTGTCTGTTGGGTTGGCACGAATCGAGACTGGGATTTGTCACTCCGTGTAAACGGAGAGGTATCTCTGGGCCCACTCGGTAGGACATCATCATAATGTGCACAATGTGATCAAGGAGTTGATCACGGGATGATGTGTTACAGAACGAGTAAAAGAGACTTGCCGGTAACGAGATTGAACAAGGTATCGGGATACCGACGATCGAATCTCGGGCAAGTATCGTACCGATAGACAAAGGGAATTGTATACGGGATTGATTAAGTCCTTGACATCGTGGTTCATCCGATGAGATCATCGTGGAACATGTGGGAGCCAACATGGGTATCCAGATCCCGCTGTTGGTTATTGACCGGAGAACGTCTCGGTCATGTCTGGCATTTCTCCCGAACCCGTAGGGTCTACACACTTAAGGTTCGATGACGCTAGGGTTGTAGGGATATGTATATGCAGTAACCCGAATGTTGTTCGGAGTCTCGGATGAGATCCCGGACGTCACGAGGAGTTCCGGAATGGTCCGGAGGTAAAGAATTATATATAGGAAGTGCTATTTCGGCCATCGGGACAAGTTTCGGGGTCACTGGTATTGTACCGGGGACCACCGGAAGGGTCCCGGGGGTCCACCGGGTGGGGCCACCTATCCCGGAGGCCCCATGGGCTGAAGTGGGAAGGGATCCAGCCCAAATTGGGCTGGGGCGCCACTTCCCCCTAGGGCCCATGCGCCTAGGGTGGGGGAAACCCTAAAGGAAGAGTCCTAGGAGGGGAAAGCACCTCCTAAGTGCCTTGGGGAGGAGGGATTCCTCCCCTTGGCCGCACCCCCCTAGGAGATTCGATTCTCCTAGGGCCGGCGCCCCCCCTTGGGCCCTCCTATATATAGTGGGGAGATGGAGGACTTCTTACCTTGGCTTTTGGTGCCTCCCTCTCCCTCTCCAACACCTCCTCCTCCATAGTGTTTGGCGAAGCCCTGCCGGAGTACTGCAGCTCCACCACCACCACGCCGTCGTGCTGCTGTTGGAGCCATCTTCCTCAACCTCTCCTCCCCCCTTGCTGGATAAAGAAGGAGGAGACGTCGCTGCTCCGTACGTGTGTTGAACGCGGAGGTGCCGTCCGTTCGGCGCTAGGATCATCGGTGATTTGGATCACGACGAGTACGACTCCATCAACCCCGTTCTCTTGAACGCTTCCGCGCGCGATCTACAAGGGTATGTAGATCCACTCCTCCCTCGTTGCTAGATGACTCCATAGATAGATCTTGGTGACACGTAGGAAAATTTTGAATTTATGCTACGTTACCCAACAGTGGCATCATGAGCTAGGTCTATGCGTAGTTTCTATGCACGAGTAGAACACAAAGTAGTTGTGGGCGTTGATTTTGTTCAATATGCTTACCGTTACTAGTCCAATCTTGATTCGGTGGCATTGTGGGATGAAGCGGCCCGGACCGACCTTACACGTACTCTTACGTGAGACTGGTTCCACCGACTGACATGCACTAGTTGCATAAGGTGGCTAGCGGGTGTCTGTCTCTCCCACTTTAGTCGGATCGGATTCGATGAAAAGGGTCCTTATGAAGGGTAAATAGCAATTGGCATATCACGTTGTGGTTTTTGCGTAGGTAAGAAACGTTCTTGCTAGAAACCCATAGCAGCCACGTAAAACATGCAAACAACAATTAGAGGACGTCTAACTTGTTTTTGCAGGGTATGCTATGTGATGTGATATGGCCAAAAGGATGTGATGAATGATATATGTGATGTATGAGCTTGATCATGTTCTTGTAATAGGAATCACGACTTGCATGTCGATGAGTATGACAACCGGCAGGAGCCATAGGAGTTGTCTTAATTTATTTATGACCTGCGTGTCAACATAAACGTCATGTAATTACTTTACTTTATTGCTAACCGTTAGCCATAGTAGTAGAAGTAATAGTTGGCGAGACAACTTCATGAAGACACGATGATGGAGATCATGATGAAGGAGATCATGGTGTCATGCCGGTGACGATGATGATCATGGAGCCCCAAGATGGAGATCAAAGGAGCTATATGATATTGGCCATATCATGTCACTATTATTTGATTGCATGTGATGTTTATCATGTTTATACATCTTGTTTACTTAGAACGACGGTAGTAAATAAGATGATCCCTCACTAAAATTTCAAGAAGGTGTTCCCCCTAACTGTGCACCATTGCGAAAGTTCGTTGTTTCGAAGCACCATGTGATGATCGGGTGTGATAGATTCTTACGTTCACATACAACGGGTGTAAGCCAGATTTACACACGCGAAACACTTAGGTTGACTTGACGAGCCTAGCATGTACATACATGGCCTCGGAACACAAGAGACCGAAAGGTCGAGCATGAGTCGTATGGTAGATACGATCAACATGAAGATGTTCACCGATGATGACTAGTCCGTCTCACGTGATGATCGGACACGGCCTAGTTGACTCGGATCATGTAATCACTTAGATGACTAGAGGGATGTCTATCTGAGTGGGAGTTCATAAGATGAACTTAATTATCCTGAACATAGTCAAAAGGTCTTCGCAAATTATGTCGTAGCTCGCGCTTCAGTTCTACTGTTTAGATATGTTCCTAGAGAAAATTTAGTTGAAAGTTGATAGTAGCAATTATGCGGACTAGGTCCGTAAACTGAGGATTGTCCTCATTGCTTCATAGAAGGCTTATGTCCTTAATGCACCGCTCAGTGTGCTGAACCTTGAACGTCGTCTGTGGATGTTGCGAACATCTGACATACACATTTTGATAACTACGTGATAGTTCAGTTAAACGGTTTAGAATTGAGGCACCGAAGACGGTTTTGAAACGTCGCAAAACATATGAGATGTTTTGAGGGCTGAAATTGGGATTTCAGGCTCGTGCCCACGTCAAGAAGTATAAGACCTCCGACGATTTTCTTAGCCTGAAAACTAAGGGAGAAAAGCTCAATTGTTGAACTTGTGCTCAGATTGTCTGAGTACAACAATCGCTTGAATCGAGTGGGAGTTGATCTTCCAGATGAAATAGTGATGGTTCTCCGAAGTCATTACCACCAAGCTGCTTGAGCTTCGTGATGAACTATAATATATCAGGGACATATATGATGATCCTTGAGATATTCGCGATGTTTGACACCACAAAAGTAGAGATCAAGAAGGAGCATCAATTGTTGATGGTTGGTGAAACCACTAGTTTCAAGAAGGGCAAGGGCAAAAAAGGGATGCTTCATGAAACGGCAAATCAGCTGCTGCTCTAGTGAAGAAACCCAAGGTTGAACCCAAACCCGAGACTAAGTGCTTCTGTAATAAAGGGAACAGCCACTGGAGCAGAATTACCCTAGATGCTTGGTAGATGAGAAGGCTGGCAAGGTCGATAGAAGTATATTGGATATACATTGTGTTAATGTGCACTTTACTAGTACTCCTAGTAGCACCAGGGTATTAGATACCGGTTCGGTTGCTGAGTGTTAGTAACTCGAAATAAAAGCTACGGAATAAACGGAGACTAGCTAAAGGTGAGATGACGATATGTGTTGGAAGTATTTCCAAGGTTGATCAAATATCGTACGCTCCCTCTACCATCGATATTGGTGTTTGCGTTGAGCATAGACATGATTGGATTATGTCTATCGCAATACGGTTATTCATTTAAAGAGAATAATGGTTACTCTGTTTATTTGAATAATACCTTCAATGGTCTTGCACCTAAAATGAATGGTTCATTGAATCTCGATCATAGTGATACACATGTTCATGCCAAAGATATAAGATAGTAATGATAGTACCACCTACTTGTGGCACTGCCACTTAAGTCATATCGGTATAAAACGCATGAAGAAGCTCCATGTTGATGGATCTTTGGACTCACTCATTTTGAAAGGATTGAGACATGCGAACCATGTTTGTTGGTAGATGTGCATGAAGAAACTCTATACAGATGGATCGTTTGGACTCACTTGATTTTGAATCACTTGAGACATGCAAATCATACCACATGGGCAAGATGACTGAAAGCCTCGTTTTCAGTAAAATGGAACTAGAAAGCAACTTGTTGGAAGTAATACATTTTGATGTGTGCAGTCCAATGAGTGCTGAGGCGTGTAGTGGATGTTGTTATGTTCTTACTTCACAGATGATTTGAGTAGATGTTGAGTATATTTACTTGATGAATCACGAGTCTGAATTATTGAAAGGTTCAAGTAATTTCAGGGTGAAGTTCAAAGATCGTCGTGACAAGAGGATAAAAGATCTGTGATATGATCATAGAGATGAATATCTGAATTACAAGTTTGGCACAGAATTAAGACATTGTGGAAATTATTTCACAACTAATACAGCCTGGAACACCATAGTATGATGGTGTGTCCGAACATCATAACTGCACCCTATTGGATATGATGCATACCATGATGTCTCTTATCGAATTACCACGATAGTTTATGGGTTAGGCATTAAAGACAACCACATTCACTTTAAATAGGGCACCACGTAATTCTGATGAGATGACACCATATGAACTATGGTTTAGAGAAACCTAAGCTGTCATTTCTTAAAAGTTTGGGGCTGCGACGCTTATGTGAAAAGTTTCAGGCTGATAAGCTCGAACCCAAAGCGGATAAATGCATCTTCATAGGACACCCAAAACAGTTGGGTATACCTCCTGTCTCAGATTCGAAAGCAATAAGGGATTGTTTCTAGAATTGGGTTCTTTCTCGAGGAAAAGTTTCTCTCGAAAGAATTGAGCGGGAGGATGGTGGAGACTTGATGAGGCTATTGAACCATCTCTTCAACTAGTGTGTGACAGGGCACAGGGAGTTGTTCCTGTGGCACCTACACCAATTGAAGTGGAAGCTTATGATAGTGATCATGAAACTTCAGATCAAGTCACTACCAAACCTCGTGGGATGACAAGGATGCGTACTACTTCAGAGTGGTACGTAATCCTGTCTTGGAAGTCATGTTGCTAGACAACAATGAACCTACGAGCTATGGAGAAACGATGGTGGGCCCGGATTCCGATAAATGGCTCGAGGCCATAAAATCCGAGAGAGGATCCATGTATGAAAACAAAGTGTAGACTTTGGCAGAACAGCTCGATGGTCGTAAGGCTGTTGAGTACAGATGGATTTTAAAAGGAAGACGGACAATGATGGTAAGTATCACCATCAAGAAAGCTCGACTTGTCGTTAAGATGTTTTCCGACAAGTTCAAGGAGTTGACTATGATGAGACTTTCTCACTCGTAGTGATGCTAAGAGTCTGTTGGAATTATATTAGCGATTACTGCATTATTTATGAAATCTTGCAGACAGGATGTCAAAACATTGTTTCCTCGACGTTTTTTTGAGGAAAGGTTGTATGTGATACAACCGGAAGGTTTTGTCAATCCTGAAAGATGCTAATAAGTATGCAAAGCTCCAGCAATCCTTCTAAGGACTGGAGTAAGCATCTCGGAGTTGGAATGTATGCTTTGATGAGATGATCAAAGATTTTGGGTGTATACAAAGTTTATGAGAAACTTGTATTTCCAAAGAAGTGAGTGGGAGCACTATAGAATTTCTGATAAGTATATGTTGACATATTGTTGATCAGAAATGATGTAGAATTTCTAGAAAGCATATAGGGTTATTTGGAAAGTGTTTTTCAATGGAAAGCCTGGATTAAGCTGCTTGAACATTGAGCATCAAGATCTATAAGGATAGATCAAAACGCTTAATGGTACTTTCAAATGAGCACATACCTTGACATGATCTTGAAGGTGTTCAAGATGGATCAGTCAAAGAAGGAGTTCTTGCCTGAGTTGTAAGGTATGAAGTTAAGACTTAAAGCTCGACCACGGCAGAATAGAGAGAAAGGACGAAGGTCGTCCCCTATGCTTAAGACGTAGGCTCTACAGTATGCTATGCTGTGTACCGCACCTGATGTGTGCCCTGCCACATATCTGGCAAGAGGGTACAAAGGTAATCTAGGAGTAGATCACCAGATAGCGGTCTAAATTATCTTTAGAGGAATAAGGATATGTTTCTCGGTTATGGAGGTGATAAAGAGTTCGACGTAAAGAGTTACGTCGATGCAAGCTTAACACCTATCCGGATAGCTCTGAGTAGAGATACCGGATACGTATAATGGAGCAACAATTTAGAATAGCTCCAAGTAGAACAGTTATTTGAAATGGCTCCAAATATAGCGTAGTAGGTGCATCTACAAGATGACATAGAGATTTGCGAAGTACATACGGATCTGAAAGATTCAGACACGTTGACTATAACATCTCTCACAAGCATAACATGTTCAAACCCAGAACTCACCGAGTGTTAATCACATGGTAATGTGAACTAGATTATTGACTCTAGTAAACTCTTTGGGTGTTAGTCACATGGGGATGTGACCTTGAGTGTTAATCACATATCGATGTGAACTGGATTATTGACTCTAGTGCAAGTGGGAGACTGTTGGAAATATGCCCTAGAGGCAATAATAAATTAGTTATTATTATATTTCCTTGTTCATGATAATCGTTTATTATCCATGCTAAAATTGTATTGATAGGAAACTCAGATACATGTGTGGATACATAGACAACACCATGTCCCTAGTAAGCCTCTAGTTGACTAGCTCGTTGATCAATAGATGGTTACGGTTTCCTGACCATGGACATTGGATGTCATTGATAACGGGATCACATCATTAGGAGAATGATGTGATGGACAAAGACCCAATCCTAAGCCTAGCACAAGATCATGTAGTTCATATGCTAAAGCTTTTCTAATGTCAAGTATCATTTCCTTAGATCATGAGATTGTGCAACTCCCGGATACCGTAGGAGTGCTTTGGGTGTGCCAAACGTCACAACATAACTGGGTGGCTATAAAGGTACACTACAGGTATCTCCGAAAGTGTCTGTTGGGTTGGCACGAATCGAGACTGGGATTTGTCACTCCGTGTAAACGGAGAGGTATCTCTGGGCCCACTCGGTAGGACATCATCATAATGTGCACAATGTGATCAAGGAGTTGATCACGGGATGATGTGTTACGAAACGAGTAAAGAGACTTGCCGGTAACGAGATTGAACAAGGTATTGGGATACCGACGATCGAATCTCGGGCAAGTGTCGTACCGATAGACAAAGGGAATTGTATACGGGATTGATTAAGTCCTTGACATCGTGGTTCATCCGATGAGATCATCGTGGAACATGTGGGAGCCAACATGGGTATCCAGATCCCGCTGTTGGTTATTGACCGGAGAACGTCTCGGTCATGTCTGCATGGTTCCCGAACCCGTAGGGTCTACACACTTAAGGTTCGGTGACGCTAGGGTTGTAGGGATATGTATATGTAGTAACCCGAATGTTGTTCGGAGTCCCGGATGAGATCCCGGATGTCACGAGGAGTTCCGGAATGGTCCGGAGGTAAAGAATTATATATAGGAAGTGCTATTTCGGCCATCGGGACAAGTTTTGGGGTCACCGGTATTGTACCGGGACCACCGGAAGGGTCCCGGGGGTCCACCGGGTGGGGCCACCTATCCTGGAGGGCCCCATGGGCTGAAGAGGGAAGGGATCCAGCCCAAAGTGGGCTGGGGCGCCACTTCCCCCTAGGGCCCATGCGCCTAGGGTGGGGGAAACCCTAAAGGAAGAGTCCTAGGAGGGGAAGGCACCTCCTAGGTGCCTTGGGGAGGAGGGATTCCTCCCCTTGGCCGCACCCCCCTAGGAGATTAGATCTCCTAGGGCCGGTGCCCCCCCGGCCCTCCTATATATAGTGGGGAGATGGAGGACTTCTTACCTTGGCTTTTGGTGCCTCCCTCTCCCTCTCCAACACCTCCTCCTCCATAGTGTTTGGCGAAGCCCTGCCGGAGTACTGCAGCTCCACCACCACCACGCCGTCGTGCTGCTGTTGGAGCCATCTTCCTCAACCTCTCCTCCCCCCTTGCTGGATCAAGAAGGAGGAGACGTCGCTGCTCCGTACGTGTGTTGAACGCGGAGGTGCCGTCCGTTCGGCGCTAGGATCATCGGTGATTTGGATCACGACGAGTACGACTCCATCAACCCCGTTCTCTTGAACGCTTCCGCGCGCGATCTACAAGGGTATGTAGATCCACTCCTCCCTCGTTGCTAGATGACTCCATAGATAGATCTTGGTGACACGTAGGAAAATTTTGAATTTATGCTACGTTACCCAACACGGAGAGCTCCCACATGCAAGCAAATGTACATGTGGGAGGATATGCGGGTTGTCAAAGCCCACCTCACGTCGGTACAGGGGGTACTAATGGCAGCGCAGAGCATGTGCATGAGCCGCCTCCAGCTAACAGGAGAGTGGTGACGACGTGTGCGGCTCTTTGGAGGAGTGGCTCCATGCATTGCCAACAATCGAGGAGTTAGAGGTGGGTTTTTTTTTCTCGCAACTCATTTTTTCCTTTTTCATATTTTTTGCACCTTCGTTTCACTGGCATGTTACAAACTACTGTCCCTACCAATCTAATGCCATTGTTTCCGTGCATCGCAGTTGCCCCCACAAATGCAAGTCATATATAACAAGCACAAAGAGCTCCATGCGAGAGAACTTAATGTTGCATTCAGCTCATTTGGGAGGGTCTTGCAAGGCATGTACTGCAAGCGGATGGGCCTAATGTTGTCTGAGGCACACAAAGCTGAGTGCAGCATTCATGGACAGAGAGCTGAAGATGAAGGCATCACTTTCAGTGTACCAGGGGGACTTCTGCTGCAGGCATGTCTAATGGGACTGCAACTGAACCTTTTGCGCAATAGCCCAAGCATCCGGAGCAGCCCAACATTCATCTTGGCACACACGGGACTGCATGCATGGATGATGCCACTGCCACTGTACCGCCTCCGCAACAACCCAAGCAAGAGCCCAAGCAACCAGCCACTGCCACTGTACCATCTCCGCAACAGGGCAAGCAACCAGTAGCGGAAGTAGGTCAAAACAATGATGCCCCACCCAGGATGAGCGATGACAACACTGAAAATGATCAAAGCAACGGCAATGATCAGAGCAATGGTAGGGGAGAAGACTCAGGCAGCAAGGTAAACGGCACTGAACTTAAGCCCCCTCGCAGCCCAAGCTTCGCACATGTGAATCTGACGAGAAGGCCAGGCACGCTTGAAGACGGACCTTCTTTTAGATTGTTCGAACCGGGGAGTGATGATGATCTACTATTTCAGGAGTTTCCTCAAGTTTGTACATCCCCTGCAAAAACTTCTGTTGCAGATTTGGACTCCTTCTTGTCGATTCGTGCGAGGAGCCCTTTGTTTGGTGAATCTCCGGCTACCTCAGTTGGGCCAGTTTTCGATGTGACTCCCATCGCAACACGTCTCAAATGTCGACAGGCCCTGCAGGTTATTCCACTCATCTTCCCCAACTACTTGTGCTCCAACCCATGTTTTGTTTTGTTTATAGAAACTTAGCACTTCCATGCTCCAAACCATTATTTTTTCTTATCTTGTTTCTGTTTTATTTTTCTTTTTCATTTGTGGGGCAGAAGCAGGAGTAGCTGAGACAAGAGAGGAGGTGGTGATTGAAGTGAGCAGTGATACGTCTCCAACGTATCTATAATTTTTGATTGTTCCATGCTATTATATTATCTGTTTTGGATGTTTATGGGCTTTATTATGCACTTTTATATTATTTTTTGGGACTAACCTATTAACCCAGAGCCCAGTGCCAGTTTCTGTTTTTTCCTTGTTTTAGAGTATCGCAGAAAAGGAAAATCAAACGGAGTCCAGTTGACCTGAAACTTCACGGAACTTATTTTTGGACCAGAAGAAGCCCACGGAGTATCGGAGATGGACCAGGAGAGTCCCGGGTTGCCCATGAGGGTGGGGGCGCGCCCACCCCCCTGGGCGCGCCCCCCTGCCTCATGGACAGCCCGGAGATCCATCGACGTACTTCTTCCTCCTATATATACCCATATACCCTAAAAACTTCGGGGAGCACAATAGATCGGGAGTTCCGTCGCTAGAAGCCTCCGTAGCCACCGAAAACCAATCTAGACCCGTTCTGGCACCCTACCGGAGGGGGAATCCCTCTCCGGTGGCCATCTTCGTCATCCCGATGCTCTCCATGACGAGGAGGGAGTAGTTCTCCCTCGGGGCTGAGGGTATGTACCAGTAGCTATGTGTTTGATCTCTCTCTCTCGTGTTCTTGAGGTGATACGATCTTGATGTATCGCGAGCTTTGCTATTATAGTTGGATCTTATGATGTTTCTCCCCCTCTACTCTCTTGTAATGGATTGAGTTTTCCCTTTGAAGTTATCTTATCGGATTGAGTCTTTAAGGATTTGAGAACACTTGATGTATGAATTGCACGTGCTTATCTGTGGTGACAATGGGATATCATGTGATCCACTTGATGTATGTTTTGGTGATCAACTTGCGGGTTCTGCCCATGAACCTATGCATATGGGTTGGCACACGTTTTCGTCTTGACTCTCCGGTAGAAACTTTGGGGCACTCTTTGAAGTACTTTGTGTTGGTTGAATAGATGAATCTGAGATTGTGTGATGCATATCGTATAATCATACCCACGGATACTTGAGGTGACATTGGAGTATCTAGGTGACATTAGGGTTTTGGTTGATTTGTTTCTTAAGGTGTTATTCTAGTACGAACTCTATGATAGATTGAACGGAAAGAATAGCTTCGCGTTATTTTACTACGGACTCTCGAATAGATAGATCAGAAAGGATAACTTTGAGGTGGTTTCATACCCTACCATAATCTCTTCGTTTGTTCTCCGCTATTAGTGACTTTGGAGTGACTCTTTATTGCATGTTGAGGGATAGTGATATGATCCAATTATGTTATTATTGTTGAGAGGACTTGCACTAGTGAAAGTATGAACCCTAGGCCTTGTTTCAACGCATTGCAATACCATTTGTGCTCACTTTTATCATTAGTTACCTTGCTGTTTTTATATTTTCAGATTACAAAAACCATTATCTACCATCCATATACCGCTTGTATCACCATCTCTTTGCCGAACTAGTGCACCTATACAATCTACCATTGTATTGGGTGTGTTAGGGACACAAGAGACTCTTTGTTATTTGGTTGCAGGGTTGCTTGAGAGAGACCATCTTCATCCTACGCCTCCTACGGATTGATAAACCTTAGGTCATCCACTTGAGGGAAATTTTCTACTGTCCTACAAACCTCTTCACTTGGAGGCCCAACAACGTCTACAAGAAGAAGGTTGTGTAGTAGACATCAAGCAGCAGGGGAAAATGTGATGCGAAGAAGCCCACACTCAAGAGAGCTGCAAAATCGCCAGAAAACGCACCGAAGCTGAAGAGGATGAAGAAGATCAAAGTTAATGCTTCCGACGATGCCATATAGAAGCAGTACTGTTGCACAAATTACCACATAAAGGACCCTCTCAAAGGCGAGCCCTTGTAAGTGTGTTTTAGCACTTTTTTGTGCTGAGAAATTGTTCGTTCCATCCATCTTGTTTGCCACTAACCGAGCCACTATTTTTTGCAACATGCAGACCTCCATTCATTAGGATAGCTGGGTTTGATGTTTCTTTCAAGCATTTCAGCAACAGGCTAAAAAAGCGAGCACATTTGAACAATGAGGTCATGTCACTTTATGTTGAAAGTTTCAACATCGAGCACATGTATAGCAAAAGCAAACCTAGGAAGTTTGCGTTCTCATCGCATACAGCCGTGAGTCAACTACCCATTTTTTAATTTTTTTCACAATAGAGTTTCTGCCCGCAACTTCCATTTTCTTTCTAACCAATACCTTCTTCTTTGCATCAGTCTAAGCTTGCCGTGGACCCAAGCTCATTTCAAACACGTTCTTGCAGCAAAGATCTCGAGAGGGCCTGTGAAAGAAACAACATCATGAAATCTGATCAAGTAAAAAACTTCCGTTCTGGCATCAAAGCTATCCTAGCGCAACATGCTCTGTTTTTCTTAAGTTAATTCTTGTTTCTTAATTTTGCAGTTGTTCTTCACCATTGTCAAGGACGGGCACTGGGCAGTTGTGGTTGCAAAATTGATGCACAAACAATTCAACATTTTTGACTCGAGGGGTGATGACTCTGACTATGTCAGCATCCTTGAGAAGCCATGTTGCAATCTGGTATGGACGCTACACCTCTTTCCTTTCTCCTTTTTCATTTCTCTCTCTATATAAAAATTGATGTTGTGCTACCAATCATAGAAGATAGAACTGTGTAATCCATCTTTTTGCAATATCAAATTTTGTAGATAGCCAACTTCAAGACTTTGGTTAGAGAACGAAACCCATGGAACTTTGATTTTGACAAGTTTGATCGTCTCAGCCCGAGTGGGTACCCGCGGCAGTCAACAACGTATTGTTCTCTGACCAGTTTTCCTTTTTTTCATGTGTCCATCCACAACTTTCTATGTGTTTGTTGTCAAGTGAGCAATGTATTTGTGAATATTTTTTTGGCAGGTTTGATTGTGGGTTATTTTCTATTCTATATATGGAGAATCTAACTGACAGGGGGATGAGGCCATTCAGCACGGTATGCCCATTTTGCTATGCAACACTAGTAGCTAAATAACTTGTTGTTTTCGGAACACTTGTTGTTTCCATTTTTGCTAGTTTTCTAATGGTAATCATGTTTTTTGTATTTTTCTCATAAATAACTTTTGAAGCTTCCCTTGTTGTATGTCCAGGACACGAGGTCGTTGCTCAAATTTCGATCATTTGTTGCAGCGAAGCATTTTAAGCACCCCAAAACACACTCAACTCAGCCGAAGAGTTCCAGAAACTGTTGAGTAGCTCATAGAAGATGTCAATCGGAGCAAAGTCTTTCCTAGATAGTTTTAAGCTACATCCTTTTGTGTAACTGGAAACAGCAATGTATGCTGTTAACCATCTACTTTCTCTTTTGTGGAACCCAAGCTGGAGCATGTATCATGCTGGGGCATGTCCCTTTGTTCCTCTTTTTTCTTTTGAAATACTCGAGCATCACCCATGTTGTGCTGTCAATGTGAACCTGAGTGTTGTCAATGTGAACTAGAGACGGATGCAGAGATGAATGAAAATGACTACGGTTTCTGAACTATCCATGCAGATATGTGAACTATCCGTGTTGCAGTTTTTTTTGCTTACCAGTTTTCTGAAATAAGGCATCCTCCCCATAACAACACATGCCATGTACCAACATCCATGTATACAATAGCTTTTAGTAAGCACCAGAAACATTTATGTCGCAACATGAAAACAAATGGTACATTCATGTATATGCAATGGATGAAAAAATGTACAACACGAATCACGAAACAAAGCATTACTGGAAATATGGCAAAGACCTCAAAACTACGACACAAAATGTGAGATATCTTGTATGTCTCAAATCCAAGACACACATAATATATCTTGTAACAAAAATGTGAGCTATCTTTGTATGTCTCAAATTGAAATATAACCTGAATACATCATCAAGGTTGCAAAAAAGAGTATTTTTGAATGTTTTTGCTCAAAGCACATGAAGTGAGGCTGAAAAGAAAATGCAAAACATCCTTCAACAGGACCAAGAACTTTCCCAAGTTTTTCTCTCATTTTTTTCTTCCTAGAGGTTGTGTTGCGTTGCTTGGGCATTTCTTGGATCATTTGTCATCATGGCTCTCCAGTATGCACAAGTTGGCACAACATGTCCGACCTCGGAGCAGAATTGACATGTAGGCAGTGCTGTTGCCGCCTCTGTCGCAGATTTTAGGGGTCCACACGTATGCACGTTGTGACATTCTTCTTTGCAGAACTTGCAGCGAATACTCCTTTTTCAGATTTTGGCTTCACTGCTGCCATTGGCTTCTTCTCTTCTTGTTTCGACTTCTTCTTCTGCTTATCATCTCGTTGCTCCACCAGAGTCTTCTTCCTCTTCTCTATTTCAGTTGGCCGACCTTTCTTAGGCACACGAGTTGGGTTTCGTAGCATCTCTGCGCTTTCAGGCTGTGGGTTGTCATCATTCAACGCTCCCGTTGCAACAGCAGGTTGCGTTGGGGGTTCACTGTGATGCGTTGCTTGTTGTTCTGGCAGTCCTCCTCTTTTTGCTGCTGCTATGGCAGGCTCAAGAACTTTTATTGCTTCATCTAATATCTTGTATGCATCATCATTGCAATATGCATCAGAGGCGAGCCATGTCAACCTTCGGCACAAGGAGTTGTATTTGAGCGTGTTTGTCGAGGGGTGCCCAAATTCTAGCAATCGCCTAGTTCTGGCCATGCTTGTTGTTGCTGCTTCAGACCACCTGTCCAACAAGTATTGTTGTGGAATAACTTGCACATTGAGGTGCACCATCACCCTTATTATGTGGGCGCAAAACAGGCCATTCATCTCAAAGTAGTGGCAACTACATTGAAACACCCCTTCATCCATCATAACACGCATAGAGAAGAGCTTTGGGTTCTCATATAAGCTTGATGTTAGATTGAACATGAGGCCTCGCCCTTGGTACTCAGCGTCTTGGTTGATAATGTAGCCGGTAGACGCAGTCACTTGTTTCTGGAACTTGCCAAAGATGTTGCATGTGTAGTAATCAGCAGCTTGGCGCTCAATGTTGTATCTGCAACATCACAAAAGGAAGCAAAGTTCACAAAACAAATCATGACAAAACATTTTTTTTTTATTTTTTGCTTTGGTATAGTGAAGCTGGCCTACCGAGAGTATAGTGGAGGAGCAGTCGTTTCACCAGTGAAGCCGGCATTATCCTCGCGATCAAGCACAGTTTCCTGGCACAGTTCATACTGTTACACAAACCTCCATACAGAATCAGCCGGACGAATTATTGTCTTGAAATATGAGTTGAGCCCCTCGGACCTGCCTGTCGTGCTTGTGAATGGGAAGAAATTGTTCTTGAAGTACGCTGGAGCCCACATATGTCTTGTTCGCCACATGTTCTTCAAGTGTTTGTTTTCAGCAACTTCGAAACACTACAACATGTGCTGCCATGTTTTCTCAAATTCTTCAACCGTTTTAGAGTTGTTGATACAAGTGTAAAACATATCTGCAAATGCCTCATCTCTGCTCAGCAGCCTCCCCAACTTAGAACGCACGTTGCTAAACACATGAAACTTGCAACACCTATGGCAAGTATTTGGGAGCACCTGCTCTATAGTTGTTGCCATTGCTTGGTCCTGGTTAGTCATTATGTTCTTTGGATGCTCATTGTCCATTGCAACCATCCATTGCTCAAAGACCCACTTAAACGTTTCAATAGTCTCATCCGGCAACAAAGCACACCCGAGTGAAATGGTTTGGAGGTGGTTGTTGATACCAACTATAGGACAAAAGGGCATATTGTATCTGTTGGTGCAAAAAGTTGTGTCAAAGAACACACAATCTTTATATTTCGGGTACAACGCCCTTGTCCTCCCATCAATCCAAAACAATGCAGTGACAGAGTTCGTGGAAGGATCTTTTTGCTTCGCAAAGAAAAGCTTTGGATTCTTGACCTTCCTCCTCTAAAAGTACTTCATTGTCATGTCCATGTCTTGCCGCGTTATCGCTTCCCGAAGCTTTGCACGTTCATTCGCAACATCCCTCTTCACATACGGCAGTATCCTGGGGTCACCTCCATGTATCCTGCCAAGGAAACTCATGCAATCTGAATTTGACAGGTTAATATCATGCAACGTCAACAAGAGTTCGTAATCCTTAGCAGGTATTTTGCGGTGCGAGCGATAGTATCTAACACGCTCTGGTTGTTGCATTAATGAATGTGTATGCTCCACAACAAAGCAAGTGACTGTCAATGTCCCCTCCCTAAGCCCAACAATCATGTGTGCCTTACAATCATGACGGAGAATCCTGTTTTTCTGACGTGTTCTTGTCACATCCATTTCAGCACCAGGCGGCCTGCTGGAGTTTCTTGTTTCTGTTGCAATGCTCTTTGAGGTGCTACTTGTTTCCGGGTTATCGGGCTTTCTAGCGTGCACACACCCAAAGACCCTCTTAATCATTATTGCATCCTCTTGCTTCTGCCCTCTCTTTTGGCTGTACTTTGTAGAATATATATGTGTGCCGAATCCCAGCTTGAAGGCATAGTCGTTGTAGAATTTCCGGGCATCCTCAAATGTGTCAAACACCATGCCAACATAGGGCGATAGTGGCTGTGATGAAACATCTCCATCATCTGAATCATCTTGCATCACATCATCAGCATGCAACAATCCCTCCGAATCTTCATGATTATCGACAGAAAAGTTCCCTTGGACATAGCTCTCTTCCCCTTCAGCACTAGCTCCTTGAAATAAGGCACATGTTTTTTCATGTATATACATAGGTCTTGGTTGAAAGTATTTTTCCTCTAGTTGCTATCAACAGTTCTATTGTTGTTTCAGAAATTCAGGTACATAGGTACATTTATCAACGATTTTTCAGCTTCACTTGCACACAAATTTTCAGTCAATGACCTTTTATCACATAAGCACACACATTCAAAATCGTACCATAGGTTAATAAATATCAAGTAACAGAGGGGATCATGTTTTGCAGAGATAGAGCAAGCACACAGGTGTGTAGGTATTTTGCCTTCGTTCCACTCACACCCATGAAACAAAATTGAATTTCTAGCTGCCACACACATAAAACAAATAGGAAATTCTAGCTATGTTTCTAATACATAGATTTCCATGAGTTTTCAGAGACACACAAGTGTTCATGTTTTTTCAGAGTCAAGAAACTCACCCAATTGCCCTGATTTGATCTGGTAGAAGTTGTTTCTGAAGGAAATATGCCCTAGAGGCAATAATAAAGTTATTATTTATTTCCTTATAATCATGATAAATGTTTATTATTCATGCTAGAATTGTATTAACCGGAAACATAATACATGTGTGAATAAATAGACAAACAAAGTGTCACTAGTATGCCTCTACTTGACTAGCTCGTTGATCAAAGATGGTTATGTTTCCTAACCATGAACAATGAGTTGTTATTTGATTAACGGGATCACATCATTAGTTGAATGATCTGATTGACATGACCCATTCCATTAGCTTAGCACCCGATCGTTTAGTATGTTGCTATTGCTTTCTTCATGACTTATACATGTTCCTCTAACTATGAGATTATGCAACTCCCGTTTACCGGAGGAACACTTTGGGTACTACCAAACGTCACAACGTAACTGGGTGATTATAAAGGAGTATTACAGGTGTCTCCAAAGGTAGATGTTGGGTTGGCGTATTTCGAGATTAGGTTTTGTCACTCCGATTGTCGGAGAGGTATCTCTGGGCCCTCTCGGTAATACACATCACATAAGCCTTGCAAGCATTGCAACTAATGAGTTAGTTGCGAGATGGTGTATTACAGAACGAGTAAAGAGACTTGCCGGTAATGAGATTGAACTAGGTATTGGATACCGACGATCGAATCTCGGGCAAGTAACATACCGATGACAAAGGGAACAACGTATGTTGTTATGCGGTCTGACCGATAAAGATCTTCGTAGAATATGTAGGAGCCAATATGGGCATCCAGGTCCCGCTATTGGTTATTGACCGGAGACGTGTCTCGGTCATGTCTACATTGTTCTCGAACCCGTAGGGTCCGCACGCTTAAGGTTACGATGACAGTTATATTATGAGTTTATGCGTTTTGATGTACCGAAGGTTGTTCGGAGTCCCGGATGTGATCACGGACATGACGAGGAGTCTCGAAATGGTCGAGACGTAAAGATTGATATATTGGAAGCCTATGTTTGGATATCGGAAGTGTTCCGGGTGAAATCGGGATTTTACCGGAGTACCGGGAAGGTTACCGGAACCCCCCGGGAGCTAAATGGGCCATGATGGGCCTTAGTGGAAAAGAGAAGAGGCAGCCCTACATGGGTTGCACGCCTCCCCCTTCCCCTAGTCCTATTAGGACTAGGAGAGGTGGCCGGCCCCCTCTCTCTCTTTTCCCCCTCCGCGAATCCTATTCCAACTAGGATTGGGGGGGGGGAATCCTACTCCCAGAGGGAGTAGGACTCTCCTGGCGCGCCACACCTTGGCCGGCCAGCCTCCCCCCTCTAGTCCTTTATATACTGAGGCAGAGGCACCCTAGAACACACAAGTTGATCCACGTGATCTATTCCTTAGCCGTGTGCGGTGCCCCCAGCCACCATATTCCTCGATAATACTGTAGCGGAGTTTAGGCGAAGCCCTGCTGCTGTAGTACATCAAGATCGTCACCACACCGTCGTGCTGACGGAACTCTTCCCCGACACTTTGCTGGATCGGAGTCCGGGGATCGTCATCGAGCTGAACGTGTGCTCGAACTCGGAGGTGCCGTAGTTTCGGTGCTTGATCGGTTGGATCGTGAAGACGTACGACTACTTCCTCTATGTTGTGTCAACGCTTCCGCAGTCGGTCTGCGTGGGTACGTAGACAGCACTCTCCCCTCTCGTTGCTATGCATCACCATGATCTTGCGTGTGTGTAGGAATTTTTTTGAAATTACTACGAAACCCAACAGTGGCATCCGAGCCTAGGTTATTTATGTTGATGTTATATGCACGAGTAGAACACAAGTGAGTTGTGGGCGATATAAGTCATACTGCCTACCAGCATGTCATACTTTGGTTCGGCGGCATTGTTGGACGAGACGACCCGGACCAACATTACGCGTACGCTTACGCGAGACCGGTTCCCCCGACGTGCTTTGCACACAGGTGGCTTGCGGGCGACTGTCTCTCCAACTTTAGTTGAACCAAGTGTGGCTATGCCCGGTCCTTGCGAAGGTTAAAACGGAGTCTATTTGACAAACTATCGTTGTGGTTTTGATGCGTAGGTGAGATTGGTTCTTGCTTAAGCCCGTAGCAGCCACGTAAAACTTGCAACAACAAAGTAGAGGACGTCTAACTTGTTTTTGCAGGGCATGTTGTGATGTGATATGGTCAAGACATGATGCTGAATTTTATTGTATGAGATGATCATGTTTTGTAACCGAGTTATCGGCAACTGGCAGGAGCCTTATGGTTGTCGTTTTATTGTATGCAATGCAATTGCGATGTAATGCTTTACTTTATTACTAAGCGGTAGTGATAGTCGTGGAAGCATAAGATTGGCGAGACGACAACGATGCTACGATGGAGATCAAGGTGTCGCGCCGGTGACGATGGTGATCACGACGGTGCTTCGGAGATGGAGATCACAAGCACAAGATGATGATGGCCATATCATATCACTTATATTGATTGCACGAGATGTTTATCCTTTTATGCATCTTATCTTGCTTTGATTGACGGTAGCATTATAAGATGATCTCTCACTAAATTATCAAGAAGTGTTCTACCTGAGTATGCACCGTTGCCAAAGTTCGTCGTGCCCAGACACCACGTGATGATCGGGTGTGATAAGCTCTACGTCCATCTACAACGGGTGCAAGCCAGTTTTGCACAAGCAGAATACTCAGGTTAAACTTGACGAGCCTAGCATATGCAGATATGGCCTCGGAACACGGAGACCGAAAGGTCGAGCGTGAATCATATAGTAGATATGATCAACATAACGATGTTCACCATTGAAAACTACTCCATCTCACGTGATGATCAGTTATGGTTTAGTTGATTTGGATCACGTGATCACTTAGAAGATTAGAGGGATGTCTATCTAAGTGGGAGTTCTTAAGTAATATGATTAATTGAACTTAAATTTATCATGAACTTAGTCCCTGATAGTATCTTGCTTGTTTATGTTGATTGTAGATAGATGGCTCGTGCTGTTGTTCCGTTGAATTTTAATGCGTTCCTTGAGAAAGCAAAGTTGAAAGATGATGGTAGCAATTACACGGA
This sequence comes from Triticum urartu, assembly GCF_003073215.2. Lineage (NCBI taxonomy): Eukaryota > Viridiplantae > Streptophyta > Magnoliopsida > Poales > Poaceae > Triticum > Triticum urartu. The sequence goes on from NC_053023.1 coordinate 84,284,322, forward strand.
CTGGGTCCGTAACTTGAGGATTATCCTCATTGCTGCACAAAAGAATTACGTCCTGGAAGCACCGCTGGGTGCCAGGCCTGCTGCTGGAGCAACACCAGATGTTATGAACGTCTGGCAGAGCAAAGCTGATGACTACTCGATAGTTCAGTGTGCCATGCTTTACGGCTTAGAATCGGGACTTCAACGACGTTTTGAACGTCATGGAGCATATGAGATGTTCCAGGAGTTGAAGTTAATATTTCAAGCAAATGCCCGGATTGAGAGATATGAAGTCTCCAATAAGTTCTATAGCTGCAAGATGGAGGAGAACAGTTCTGTCAGTGAGCATATACTCAAAATGTCTGGGTATAATAATCACTTGATTCAATTGGGAGTTAATCTTCCGGATGATTGCGTCATTGACAGAATTCTCCAATCACTGCCACCAAGCTACAAGAGCTTCGTGATGAACTATAATATGCAAGGAATGAACAAGACTATTCCCGAGCTCTTCACAATGCTGAAAGCTGCGGAGGTAGAAATCAAGAAGGAGCATCAAGTGTTGATGGTTAACAAGACCACTAGTTTCAAGAAAAACGGCAAAGGGAAGAAGAAGGGGAACTTCAAGAAGAACAGCAAACAAGTTGCTGCTCAGGAGAAGAAACCCAAGTCTGGACCTAAGCCTGAAACTGAGTGCTTCTACTGCAAGCAGAATGGTCACTGGAAGCGGAACTGCCCCAAGTATTTGGCGGATAAGAAGGATGGCAAGGTGAACAAAGGTATATGTGATATACATGTTATTGATGTGTACCTTACTAGAGCTCGCAGTAGCACCTGGGTATTTGATACTGATTCTGTTGCTAATATTTGCAACTCGAAACAGGGACTACGGAATAAGCGGGCACTGGCAAAGGACGAGGTGACGATGCGCGTGGGAAACGGTTCCAAAGTCGATGTGATCGCGGTCGGCATGCTACCTCTACATCTACCTTCGGGATTAATATTAGACCTAAATAATTGTTATTTAGTGCCAGCGTTGAGCATGAACATTATATCTGGATCTTGTTTGATGCGAGACGGTTATTCATTTAAATCAGAGAATAATGGTTGTTCTATTTATATGAATAATATCTTTTATGGTCATGCACCTTTGAAGAGTGGTCTATTTTTGATGAATCTCGATAGTAGTGATACACATATTCATAATGTTGAAGCCAAAAGATGCAGAGTTGATAATGAAAGTGCAACTTATTTGTGGCACTGTCGTTTAGGTCATATCGGTGTAAAGCGCATGAAGAAACTCTATACTGATGGACTTTTGGAACCACTTGATTATGAATCACTTGGTACTTGCGAACCGTGCCTCATGGGCAAGATGACTAAAACACCATTCTCCGGTACTATGGAGAGAGCAACAGATTTGTTGGAAATCATACATATCGATGTATGTGGTCCGATGAATATTGAGGCTCATGGCGGATATCATTATTTTCTCACCTTCACATATGACTTAAGCAGATATGGGTATATCTACTTAATGAAACATAAGTCTGAAACATTTGAAAAGTTCAAAGAATTTCAGAGTGAAGTTGAAAATCATCGTAATAAGAAAATAAAGTTTCTACGATCTGATCGTGGAGGAGAATATTTGAGTTACGAGTTTGGTGTACATTTGAAAAATTGTGGAATAGTTTCGCAACTCACGCCACCCGGAACACCACAGCGTAATGGTGTGTCCGAACGTCGTAATCGTACTTTACTAGATATGGTGCGATCTATGATGTCTCTTACTGATTTACCGCTATCGTCTTGGGGATACGCTCTAGAAACGGCCGCATTCACGTTAAATAGGGCACCATCAAAATCCGTTGAGACGACGCCTTATGAACTGTGGTTTGGCAAGAAACCAAAGTTGTCGTTTCTTAAAGTTTGGGGCTGCGATGCTTATGTGAAAATACTTCAACCTGATAAGCTCGAACCCAAATCGGAGAAATGTGTCTTCATAGGATACCCAAAGGAGACTGTTGGGTACACCTTCTATCACAGATCCGAAGGCAAGACATTCGTTGCTAAGAATGGATCCTTTCTAGAGAAGGAGTTTCTCTCGAAAGAAGTGAGTGGGAGGAAAGTAGAACTTGACGAGGTAATTGTACCTGCTCCTTTATTGGAAAGTAGTACATCACAGAAAATTGTTTCTGCGACACCTACACCAATAAGTGAGGAAGCTAATGATGATGGTCATGAAACTTCAGATCAAGATACTACTGAACCTCGTAGATCAACCAGAGTAAGATCCGCGCCAGAGTGGTACGGTAATCCTGTTCTGGAAATCATGCTACTAGATCATGATGAACCTACGAACTATGAAGAAGCGATGGTGAGACCAGATTCCGCAAAGTGGCTTGAAGCCATGAAATCTGAGATGGGATCCATGTATGAAAACAAAGTATGGCCTTTGGTTGACTTGCCCGATGATCGGCAAGCAATTGAGAATAAATGGATCTTCAAGAAGAAGACTGACGATGATGGTAATGTTACTGTCTACAAAGCTCGACTTGTCGCGAAAGGTTTTCGGCAAGTTCAAGGGATTGACTATGATGAGACCTTCTCACCCGTAGTGATGCTTAAGTCCGTCCGAATCATGTTAGCAATTGCCGCATTTTATGATTATGAAATTTGGCAAATGGATGTCAAAACTGCATTCCTGAATGGATTTCTGGAAGAAGAGTTGTATATGATGCAACCAGAAGGTTTTGTCGATCCAAAAGGAGCTAACAAAGTGTGCAAGCTCCAGCGATCCATTTATGGACTGGTGCAAGCCTCTCGGAGTTGGAATAAACGCTTTGATAGTGTGATCAAAGCATTTGGTTTTATACAGACTTTCGGAGAAGCCTGTATTTACAAGAAAGTGAGTGGGAGCTCTGTAGCATTTCTAATATTATATGTGGATGACATATTACTAATTGGAAATGATGTAGAATTTCTGGATAGCATAAAGGGATACTTGAATAAGAGTTTTTCAATGAAAGACCTCGGTGAAGCTGCTTACATATTAGGCATAAAGATCTATAGAGATAGATCAAAACGCTTAATTGGACTTTCACAAACAACATACCTTGACAAAATTTTGAAGAAGTTCAAAATGGATCAAGCAAAGAAAGGATTCTTGCCTGTGTTACAAGGTGTGAAATTGAGTAAGACTCAATGCCCGACCACTACAGAAGATAGAGAGAATATGAAAGATGTTCCCTATGCATCAGCCATAGGATCTATCATGTATGCAATGCTGTGTACCAGACCCGATGTGTGCCTTGCTATAAGTCTAGCAGGGAGGTACCAAAGTAATCCAGGAGTGGATCACTGGACAGCGGTCAAGAACATCCTGAAATACCTGAAAAGGACTAAGGATATGTTTCTCGTATATGGAGGTGACAAAGAGCTCATCGTAAAAGGTTACGTTGATGCAAGCTTTGACACTGATCCGGACGATTCTAAATCGCAAACCGGATACGTGTTTACATTAAACGGTGGAGCTGTCAGTTGGTGCAGTTCTAAACAAAGCGCCGTGGCGGGATCTACATGTGAAGCGGAGTACATAGCTGCTTCGGAAGCGGCGAACGAAGGAGTCTGGATGAAGGAGTTCATATCCGATCTAGGTGTCATACCTAGTGCATCGGGTCCAATGAAAATCTTTTGTGACAATACTGGTGCAATTGCCTTGGCAAAGGAATCCAGATTTCACAAGAGAACCAAGCACATCAAGAGACGCTTCAATTCCATCCGGGATCTAGTCTAGGTGGGAGACATAGAGATTTGCAAGATACATACGGATCTGAATGTTGCAGACCCATTGACTAAGCCTCTTCCACGAGCAAAACATGATCAGCACCAAGGCTCCATGGGTGTTAGAATCATTACGGTGTAATCTAGATTATTGACTCTAGTGCAAGTGGGAGACTGAAGGAAATATGCCCTAGAGGCAATAATAAAGTTATTATTTATTTCCTTATAATCATGATAAATGTTTATTATTCATGCTAGAATTGTATTAACCGGAAACATAATACATGTGTGAATAAATAGACAAACAAAGTGTCACTAGTATGCCTCTACTTGACTAGCTCGTTGATCAAAGATGGTTATGTTTCCTAACCATGAACAATGAGTTGTTATTTGATTAACGGGATCACATCATTAAGAGAATGATCTGATTGACATGACCCATTCCATTAGCTTAGCACCCGATCGTTTAGTATGTTGCTATTGCTTTCTTCATGACTTATACATGTTCCTATAACTATGAGATTATGCAACTCCCGTTTACCGGAGGAACACTTTGGGTACTACCAAACGTCACAACGTAACTGGGTGATTATAAAGGAGTACTGCAGGTGTCTCCAAAGGTACATGTTGGGTTGGCGTATTTCGAGATTAGGTTTTGTCACTCCGATTGTCGGAGAGGTATCTCTGGGCCCTCTCGGTAATACACATCACATAAGCCTTGCAAGCATTGCAACTAATGAGTTAGTTGCGAGATGATGTATTACAGAACGAGTAAAGAGACTTGCCGGTAACGAGATTGAACTAGGTATTGGATACCGACGATCGAATCTCGGGCAAGTAACATACCGATGACAAAGGGAACAACGTATGTTGTTATGCGGTCTGACCGATAAAGATCTTCGTAGAATATGTAGGAGCCAATATGGGCATCCAGGTCCCGCTATTGGTTATTGACCGGAGACGTGTCTCGGTCATGTCTACATTGTTCTCGAACCCGTAGGGTCCGCACGCTTAAGGTTACGATGACAGTTATATTATGAGTTTATGCATTTTGATATACCGAAGGTTGTTCGGAGTCCCGGATGTGATCACGGACATGACGAGGAGTCTCGAAATGGTCGAGACGTAAAGATTGATATATTGGAAGCCTATGTTTGGATATCGGAAGTGTTCCGGGTGAAATCGGGATTTTACCGGAGTACCGGGAAGGTTACCGGAACCCCCCGGGAGCTAAATGGGCTATGATGGGCCTTGGTGGAAAAGAGAAGAGGCAGCCCTACATGGGCTGCGCGCCTCCCCCTTCCCCTAGTCCTATTAGGACTAGGAGAGGTGGCCGGCCCCCTCTCTCTCTTTTCCCCCTCCGCGAATCCTATTCCAACTAGGATTGGGGGGGGGGATCCTACTCCCAGAGGGAGTAGGACTCTCCTGGCGCGCCACACCTTGGCCGGCCAGCCTCCCCCCTCTAGTCCTTTATATACTGAGGCAGAGGCACCCTAGAACACACAAGTTGATCCACGTGATCTATTCCTTAGCCGTGTGCGGTGCCCCCAGCCACCATATTCCTCGATAATACTGTAGCGGAGTTTAGGCGAAGCCCTGCTGCTGTAGTACATCAAGATCGTCACCACACCGTCGTGCTGACGGAACTCTTCCCCGACACTTTGCTGGATCGGAGTCCGGGGATCGTCATCGAGCTGAACGTGTGCTCGAACTCGGAGGTGCCATAGTTTCAGTGCTTGATCGGTTGGATCGTGAAGACGTACGACTACTTCCTCTATGTTGTGTCAACGCTTCCGCAGTCGGTCTGCGTGGGTACGTAGACAGCACTCTCCCCTCTCGTTGCTATGCATCACCATGATCTTGCGTGTGCGTAGGAATTTTTTTGAAATTACTACGAAACCCAACAGTTTCAGGAAACACAATCGGAGGGTTTGTGAACCAGGATGATACTCCAGCTCGCGGAGGAAGCCCCACGGCCGCGACTGTTCTCTAAGAGGCGACCCCCGGCGAGCTCGATCTGTGTCGGATCCCAGCATCTGCCGCATGATGTGGTGCGCCATGTTGTTGCGGGATTTTTGGGCTGAAGGACTAGGTGCCCCCGCGCGCCGGCGGCAGCAATTTTTGCCGTGGTGACGACTGCCGCCGCGCTGGACGGAGCTGTGCCTGGTGGACGGCGGGTAGGGGATTCTATTTCTAAAACAGACCTGCTGTTGCAGAAAATAACGATCTGGTCAGTTGCGGACAATGGTTGCATCGGACGGTTGTCAGGTGACTAATCCAACGGCTCTCCAGGCATCAGCCGACGGATGAGTTAGAATCATCCGCCGCATCAATGGCCGTTGAATCCAAGTGCTGATAGTCGTCCGATGTACCACCCGCGCCCGGATGACCTCCTCCTTAATTCCGGCAACAAGCGCGGTGTTGCAGAAACAATCCGCCCTGGCCGGGCCGGGTCGGGCCGGGCTGCCCATGGCAGGACTACCCGCAACCCTATCGCTGCTCCTCTCCTGGTGCGCCGCTCGACCTCCTCCTTCCTCCCACTCAGGTGCGCCGCCGGCCCTCTTCCTCCCTCCCTCCCTGCTGCGCCGCCGGCCCTCTTCCTCCCTCCCTCCCTGCTGCGCCGCCGGCCCTCTCCCTAGCTTCAGCTCGTGCGCGCCGCGGGTCCTCTCCCTCGCTCCACATCTTGCGCCGCGGGACCTCTTCCTCGATCCATCTCGTGCGCCGCCGGTTTCCTTTCTTGCTGGCTCTCCTGCGCTGCCGGCGTGTCGGACGTTCAAAAATCTCGTCCCCCCTTTGGGTTAGCGTAGACAGGCAAGGGGGCGGCATTACCACCGGTGGAGATTGCACCCTAGGACCGACCCCAGGCTTTATGGACTAGCCAAGAACCCCTAAACAAAAAAATCCCCATCTTCTTCCCCTCCAAATCTCCCAATCCCCTGCTCATTCGAGAAAATCTGCCCGAGATTCCGCACGAGCACCGCCGGTTCCCTCTAAGAAGGGGAGGGATCCGACCCATCTCCGCGCCGGCAAATCGGGGAAGATGAATCCCCTGACGCAGGTGAAGCGGACGCAGGTGATAAACCAGAAGGAGGCGGCGCTGGGCCTCAGCGAGGACGCATCCTGGCACGCCAAGTTCAGGGGCTCCGCCTACGTCTTCGTCGGAGGCGTCCCCTTCGACCTCACCGAAGGCGACCTCCTCGCCGTCTTCGCGCAGTGAGTATTAGACCGCACCCCCCGACCTAGCTTTTCCGCCCGTTTCCCCCTCCCGACGGATTTGGCAGGGAAGTATTTTGACCGGTTTCCGATCTCTTCTCTCAGGTACGGCGAGGTGGTCGATGTGAACCTCGTGCGCGACAAGGCCACCGGCAAGTCCAAGGGCTTCGCATTCGTCGCCTATGAGGACCAGAGGAGCACGGTTCTTTCCGTCGGTGAGTCCCCTTTCCCCTTTCCTACTAGGTCGCTTCTGTATGTGATTCCAATTGCTTTGCTGAAGTGATAACATTTTCGCTTCGTCTCGTGCGGTGTAGATAACTTGAATGGGGCTAAGGTTCTTGGGAGGATCATCAGGGTTGACCATGTGGAGAAGTACAAGAAGAAGGAGGAGGAGGACGAGGAGGAGCTGCAGAAGAAGAGGGAGGAGCGCGGCGTGTGCTATGCTTTCCAGAAAGGCGAGTGCAACCGCGGCGATGCGTGCAAATATTCCCATGATGAACAGGTATCTATCCTGCTTCTGCAGTTTACAAATTGTTATTCAATTTTTTTGCTAGGAATACACACATCCCATTTACCATCATGCTCGTAGTGATTTGGACTAGTAATGTTTTCTCACTATAGCATGAGCACGGAGGATATTGCCAAATCATTAGGTAGAAAAATAGCTTCTAGCCATTTTATTATTCTTTAGGAATGCAAACAAGCAATTAACTACCTGGCATGTAGCAATATTTCACTGCATTGGTCCAGGTCATTTTTGATTATTCGTTAGGAATGCCTACAAGCAATTCACAACCTGCCTCATAGTAATTTGCACGAGTGAATTTTTTTCACTACAGAATGAGGAAAGGATAACCAGATCAATTATTAGGTAGAAAATTAGCTCCTGGCATTTCACTCCAACTAGTAAGCATGCACGTCCAACGCACGTCTCTACCTATAGAACACATATTTCTCAAATAAAACCTATAGAACACATGAGTATTGCTTTTGAATTTGTATTCTATTTTTATTTTGAAAAATAAAAAATATGTAGCCCTTGATGATTCCTTCCTTGGTAAGGATAAGGACAGAAAATCTCAATCAATTAACATTAGCGAAACATAATACACAAAACCACTTTCCAAAAATCCTTGATAGAAATCGAATATGTACTCCTAATGCTAAGATTGAATTTATACATGAACATAAAACTTTACATGTTGTAGATACCGTCTAAGGCATCTTATGGCAGTCAATAAGCAGCTCAGTTTGTTGTGATATTTAGGGATGTCATGTGAAGTTCGAGCAGACCAATAACATGTCACAATCGTACAACATATGTCACAAATCATGGACGGTTCTATTTAATCTAGTGTATAACAAAAATGGAATCTAATAAATCATGAGTATTTCAAAATGTCTTTGTGAACATGATAGGACTTGTGATAAACATAAGCATTGTCCATGTGAACATGGCAGAGATACAAACTTGGAACGAAGAGAGAGAATAATATTTCAGAATGTCTTTATGAACTTGATAGGACTTCTAATACACATAAGTATTGTCCATGTGAACATGGCAGAGATACAAACTTGGAACGAAGAGAGAGAGAGAGAGAATAGCGGTCTTTGGAAGAACTGAATCGGTCCACTCTTGGGTTTGGGATGCTTGTTATCTTCAGAAGTTTAGGTGTCCATGGAAGTCTCAGCGGGCACTGCTAGCAAGGGACAAATTTGCCCTGTTCTCAGTTTCTCACAGCTTCTTTTGGAGTTTAACTACGGTTCAGACGTACACTATATGTTACTCCCTCCGTTCTCTAATATAAGATGTTTTGGGTATTTCAATATGGACTACATACGGATTGAAATGGGTGAACACACATACTAAAACGCGTCTATGTACATCTGATTCAGAAAAAAAGTTAGAACATCTTATAATAGTGATCGGAGGGAGTACTATATAGTTGCATATCGTCTTTAGCCCCCAAAAAACAAGTCATCATAGTAAAGAAGCATTACATTTGATAATGAAATGAAGAGGGGGAATTTAACACTGAAGATGTTTTGAACTATTTTCATGATGCAAAAAAAAAAAGGTTCGAATCACATAGCTGTCATGAGCAGCGTACTCCTAACTTCCTAAGGCAAAAAAAAGTCAACATGCAACAGTCATCAAGGACCTGCAGGAACAAATGTAGCAGGTACTCCCTCTGACCCCATTTAGTCTGCGTGTAAGTTTTCTCTGTTTTTTCCGCAATAGTCTGCGTGTTCCCTTCTTTTAGCCCTCCCTTCCCAAGCTGCCCCTCTACTCCGCTTTTTCCGTCTAATCCGCTGCATGCATGAGCCAATCCGTTGCATGTGTAGAGAGAAATTAGTGGGCAGTCTAGCGGCATGCAAAGCGGGCCAGGGGCGCATGCAGAGAAGGGCCAATCCATTCACGAGAGAATTTACTGCATGTCAGTTTCCTTGCCATCAACGCAGGGGCAAAACAGTCTAAACAAAGCTCAACTATTACCTCCTTGGTATGCGGGCTGCTTCTTATGCGCAAAGAAAAAAGAATCGGAGGGAGTATATATGTTGCCAACCTGCAGATTCCATACCCGACTATACAATAAAGATGCAAACTTTCTCGATGTCCAAACAAACACAGTATCCATTATAAACTTAGACAACTCCTACGGCTCAGTGTAAGGATTTAATAATGAAGCACTAAAGATGCCAAAACAACCTTATTTTAGCACTTCCTGGAACACAACATATAGAACAAACATTGAATCGTTTAGCAGAAATCTTCATGTTAGCTATAGAGATCAAGCTAGCTAAGTCTTCAGCTCTAGCCTCCAAGGCTGCAGCCACCTATAGGTAGGCATACCATTAAAGTAGAGTACATTTCTACAACCTTTAGCTGGACAAAATTAATTTTGGAATGAAGAAATTCATCTTTCAGAATATCAGCTCTTACAATAGCCCGGTTCAAGAATTAATAATAAGTGAGGTGATATACATTCAATCCATCGAGGATGTAAAACAATTTCATTTAGCTGCAACTATTATTTTTCGGACATGGTTTCTATTCTAATTACTGTACCATTCGTAGATGTGACTGTAGCTAAAAACAGAACAGGGAACACAAATAACTTTTGCAACTATTATTTTTTGGACATGCTTTCCATTCTAATTATTGTACCATTGTACCATTCCTACATGTGACTATAGCTAAAAACAGAACAGGGAACAGTAACTAATATTTTGTCCTATCACAACTATCACTAACTACTTGAAAAGCTCATGGATGCATAACCATTTTCCATCGCCTACATATCTGATACTTGATGCTTCTGTAACATGTTACATATATTTATTCTAGCACTACCACCACTGCAGATTGGCAACACAACAATTATTTTGTGTTTATCCCTTCCTTCAGGTGTTTTTCTTGCTCCCTCCAATCCAACTTCCTGATCTGCCAACCATCATCTCAATCATGATCGAACCACAAGAAAACATCCAACAAACCCTCACAGATATGTACACGGTCGGATGCAAATGCAACAACAAGTGTGTGTGCAAATGCAATAATCCAGAGAACAGGTTGCAGGTTCTCTGATTATGGAGAGCTCATAGATAAAGCAAATTGGCAGATTCTTAGATCATGCATAGCTCATATATTAAGCAAATCCGCAGATTCTCATATTATGGCAACTCAAGAAACTCAGACGTTATACATAGTTCCCTGTACCACTCCGATAAGAGAAAGTATTCTTCTATAGCTCACTTTTATCTGGCTATCTCTTGACAGCAAGATCTTGAACAGACAAATCACATTTCAGTAGCGTTAAATAAACATTGCAATAGAAATAAAAATAACTCATCAAAGCTACATCAATCTGACCCAAGGCATGTTGTATGATCTTGCGAGATTATTGAACAACATTGTTACTTCACTAAATGCAGATAATCTTAGGTCAATTTCATCGTCCTTGTTTGGTGACAATGTCCAGAAGGGAATAAGCCCACCGATTTCTAACTTAAGAGGTGCTATCAGTGAAGCTACATATATAGAATAGTAAACTGTGGTCCAGAAATGAGATAACTCACAATTTAGCAAGTAGGAACTCGAGATTCAAACTTGGCACTGCAGAGGTGAAAACAAAGAAATAAAATGCTTAGACAAAATTGCAGTGTCACAAACAAACTATTCAAACCTGAAAATGGCATGAGCATCCAATCCCAGTGACTATACGGAGAAAACATTAAATTATAATAGTCATGTGAAAGCACTAAAAGTGGCATACACAATGCAGAATACAGTAAGAACAACGATTGCTGATGGACTTGCTTCATGCTCAATATTTGATTGAAGTGAAAAGATCAATATTATATTACTGTTAAACTTTATAGCAAAATAATCTAAATGAAGTATAAACTGGAATTTCTGCTAACAAATCACAAAATGGGAAATATATAAAATGAGAATAATCTGTAAGATAATGAACTGGGAAAGAACGTAAAATAAGAAAGAACCATCAGATAGATTTGACGTAATGGCTAAAAATAAACTTAATGTGTGTGTGTGTGGGGGGGGGGGGGGGTATGTACTTACAGAATGCGTATTTTCCAAGGATATGTAAACTATGTAAGATCGCAGGCAACAAGCATGGGACCAAGGCCTTAAGGGGGAGAGAACAACACGTGAATATGAGGCCTGTGAAGCCAAAACGAAGCCTGTGAAGTATAATGCCATTTGATACTACTTCCACAATTATTTTCTAGTGAAGAAGATATTTATCAGCAACACACAATGCAACATGCAACAAGAAACATTTTGCACGATGATATTTGTCTGGCAGGGAAATAATAAAAATCAGTAATGTACTCCACATAATAGTATTCAATGTGAATCCTTGTCCATGCCAAAAGGAGAAAAATAGAAGAGGCTCTACAATACTGGAATAAATTCAGAAAAGGTCTTCTCACCTTAGAGTGAAAGTAAGCAGAGGCAGCAGAACAAGATTCCTGATAATGTCCAAGCTAAATAGGAAACTTAAAATGCTCCTTTAACGGTCCACAGTAAAACTGAAAATTCTACTCTTCTATATGTAACTCCTATATTTTTCAATTACCATAACAGAAAGAATATCCAGAGTCATCGTTCCCTGCATGTCTTCTCACCTTACTTGTTTATTTGGATACAATACGAACCATAACTAAAATAGAACCATCTTTTAAAGACAAGGACCTGATAGCAAGTCAAGAGGACTGAACAATGAAAATAAATCGCATAGCGATGATGTGATAATGATCCGATTTGGTCCAATTGCTCATGAAACGTGGCTGCGAGTATCGATCGACTAAATATAGTAAATATGAAAAACATGTAGTGGGATTGGTGAAGAATTACCTATGAATTTAGTCAGTATCATGTAACAGAGATGTCAGCTTAGGGAGACGTAGTCTAATATGGGCAGCACAACAGCCACAACGGTGCTGACCTCTCCAGCACGGCTCTGTTCTGTTCCTCACCCGTACATCCCTAGCAGCATGCACGATGTACAGGGTATGTTTTGAGATAACTAAACCTTGCCATCATCTTACATAGTCTTCTATAAATCGTACACAAAGTATCAGAATCTGAACTAAACAGCTTTGAAAAACTGAAAAGTTATCAGCATCTGAACTGAACATTTATGAAACAAACTGAAAAAAATATCAAAATCTAAGCACCTGTATGCCTTGTAATGGATTACAGCAAAATATAACCTAAATTCTGCAAACAACATCCTACTAACAAGTCATAATTAAGAAGATTAAAAATTAGCGGGTGTGTAAAATGTGTGCCTTTAGTGCTAGACAGGCCAGTGAGGAATGGTCATCAAAACATGCAATCTGATCCTCTTATATTCGCACAACAATTCTACAAATAATTTGTCATCCTCGGTCCTCAATTTAACCCCACAAAAAGTAGGCATATTGATCGCCAAGAGTAAACCCTAAATCCTAGCAGCGATGCATCGAAATCTGAGACCCTATCTGGCAGCCTGCAGAGCGCGCTGGTGGGGCGAGGTGCGGCGTACCTAGGTCATCGCCGCGGCGGGCGGAGGAACAGCCGGAGTGCTGCGCGGCGAAGTCGGCGAAGGAGGCGCGTCCGCCGAGGATCTGGTCGCGAAAGCTCGCCAAGGAGCGCGTCGGCATCAGTGTGTGTGGTGGCGGAGATGAGTTACCCGGTCCAAATCCAGTAGGGGCCACCACCGGCATGGAGGGGAACAACGGGGGCGACCGCGCAGGGCGGCGAGGTGGGGCCAGCTCGATGGGCGTGCGCTCGTCCTCGTCGAAGTGGCGGCCGATGCGGGAGGGATTCGTGAGGAAGGAAGGAACAGCGGCAGCAGCTGCCGCTGCATAGGAAGCGGCAGGAATGCGCGTGCGCGCGGATGCAGTCGAAGAGGCGGAAGGGGCGGCCGTGGGGCGGTCGGGTGGTCGTGCAGAGCTGCGAAAACAGGAGCAGATCGTCAGCTACAGCAGGATGGGGCCAGGGGCGGAGGGGATGGAGCTGGACTCGAGGTCCTTCCAAGACGCCTTGTGCCGGGACTCCTCGCTGCGGATCCGCAAATCAGGGTGGGCCAGAGAAAGAAGAGTTGGGGAAGCATGATTCGGGTGGAAACCGATCCGCAAATCAGGGTGGGCCGCGAGGATCCAGGGACGCGGGGCGTCGGGAGGATCGGTAGATCACGGCGTCTGCTCGGCAGAACATTGGATCTGAGACGTTGATCTGATGGCAGACCATTGACGTAATATGGGCAGCAGGATGTATTTAAGTTGATTTGATCGGAGGGTCCTGGTTATCCTGTGTACAGTTTGCTGTGTGACTTTAGGAAAATTTATGTTTGCTCTTTTAATAGTAGTGGAGATGGTCGGGGAAATAACGGTCTGGTATAATTTGCACCTACATTTTCTCAAGATAAAGATATGCTGGAAACTTATACTTGCACAGTAAGGCCTTACGTTTGTTGTGGTCATCAATTCACTTCAGTCAAATGACCTTATTACCTTCCAAAACATATGTTGCGGAATTCTATGAAAGAATGGGGGTAACAAACAGTAGTCGTTGCAAATACATGCTCCATTGATGCTATTGTTGACTTGTTCTAGGTTTGGTTACATGCTATAGATTATTTGCTTTGGGACAATTTTACTATTATTTCTGCAACATTTATCTGCTTCTCCAAATGCACAATCAATCACTAATATTGGATTATATATGTGTTACTTTAATGCTACTTGGCTGGAAACATTTGCCCTTCGTACTAGGCCTTATAGTTTATCAGTAACCTTCTTAAATTCTTCCACTGAGCCGTCATGATTGCCAACTAATTCTGGTGTTCATGGTTATATTTCAGAGAAATGCAAACACTGGTTGGGGTTCTAAGGAGGATGACCCAAAATGGGAGCATGACAGACACCGTGGTCCACAAAATAAGGGGGAATCCCGTGGTGTCTGCTATGCTTTCCAGAAAGGCGAATGCAGTCGGGGAGATACCTGCAGGTTTTCGCATGATGAGCAGGTAGCTGTCCAGGGACGTGGCGTCTGCTATGCTTTCCAGAAAGGCGAGTGCAGTCGCGGAGCTTCCTGCAGATTTTCACATGATGAGCAGGTAACTTTCCTGCTTGTGCATTTAGCCATTTACCAAGTACACAGGCAACAAACGACATAGCTTGTGTTAATTTCCATGAGAAGTTTTTTCGCGTATGAACAAGTTATATTGCCAGTTTATAGTTATCTTCTATATCTAAATAGCTAGCCCCCACTAGGCTATTTCTCTCAACATGCAACTATGCTACCTCACCATTCAACATGCATGGAGAAAGGTCCACCACAACATGCAATCATGCATAATAAAAAAGCACCTCATCATGTGAATTTACATTCTATTATGATATTTACATTATACAATAATCAAACACCACAAATCATATCTATTTTCAGCTTTAGTTCTCATATTATTACTCTAAATATTCATGTTTCATACAACCAATTCTAACTGAATATATTGCAAAACATTCCCGCAACAACGTGTGGGGTATCTTCTCGTTAATAGAAAATGAGTTATCATTTTGCCATGACGTTCCTTTAGAGTATTTCTACTGATATTTTCTCGAGGTGATATGCTGAAAACTTGTGCTTATCACATTTAGGCCTTTACTGTCATGTTTTTACATGTACTTCACTTGGACAAGCCATTATCTGCAAAATATATTTCATGAACTCCGTAGCAGATATGTTGTTTCGGAGTAACATTCCCACATTGCCAGAGGTTTTTAACATTTGTTGTTGGAAACACAAGCACCATTTTATTGCATTGCGCTAGATATGGCTGTATGCTAGAGATTGTTGTTTTGGACAGGATTTATGATATTTATACAGCATGTTGCATGCTTCTCTGAATGTAATAATAACTTACCAATTTATGGTTATCAGTGCGCATTTTCTATTGTTGCCAGGCTGGAAATATGTGTCGTGTATACTTGTCATATAGTTCATCAGTAATGTTCTTCAGTCGTTCCAGTAAAAAGCCATTGCTTGGCAACTAATTCTGATCGTGACTTATATTTTCAGAGAAATGCAAACACTGATCGAGGTTCTAGGGAGGACAGCAATGCAAGGCGGCAGCATGACCATGATCCACCAAAGAGCCACAAAAATTTCCCTGACAGGACTAAAGAAGAGGCGAGATCAGGGGATAGGAATGGTCAATCCTCAAGATCAGAGTTGTACAGGGACCGAGATTCTAGGACAAGATATGGCGATAGAGACACAAAAGATAGGGACAGGAACATGCAGGAGAAATCCCCTGAGAGATCCAGAGGCGACAGGCAGAGAGGCGATGACAGGGGAAGAGAAGATAGATCAGACACAAAAGATAGGGACAGGAACGGGCACGAGAAATCCCCTGAGAGATCAAGAGGCGACAGGCAGAGAGGTGATGACAGGGGAAGAGAAGATAGATCAGACGTAAAAGATAGAGACAGGAACGGGTACGAGAAATCCCCCGAGAGACCAAGAGGCGATAGGCAGAGGGGCGATGACAGGCGAAGAGAAGATAGATCAGAGAGCAAGCGGTCTAGGCACGACAGAGATTCTGGTGTCCGTTACGAGAGAAGAGGCGACGAAGAGGAAGAACGGTACAGGAAATCGCGGAGATAAAACTTGGGTTTTCAGGGCACGCGCTGCCGTTGCTATTCTAATCTGGTTGATGTTTGTACTTGTACAAGGTGAACGATTATGTTCAGTCCTTTGGTGTTTGCTTGTTCTTTTCATTTACGAGGTTTCTGAACATACTAGCCAATGGATGATTTTGCAGGGTTTCAACTCAATCCATTGGTTTCCACAGCAGTGTTCATTATTGTTATAACACTTATCTGGTGAATCTTGTACCACTATGGAAAGTTTTATCAGTAAGTGATGAGCTGGAGATGAGATGAACAGAACTTTTCGACAAAGGAGATGAACAGAACTACACAACCTAAATAAGTAATTTGCATCTTTAAGCATCACCCAGTACTTATATACTATAGTAACGCATCATTCTCCCAGATTCCAGTGGAAACAAATTACACCAGCTATGGCTGTAATCTCATACCCACCTTAACTTATTACACTTGCTGTACATTTTATTGACTGAACTTATTACACTTGCTACAACTGTTTATTCGGTGCAGCAAAGAACCCACAGCGAACACGCACGCTCTGAAGGTCTCTGCCACGGGCTCCAAAAAATAAAAATGAAAGCAAACATGCCCTACAGGCCTACACATCGGAGAAATCCAGGAACGTCGACTCGGCGAGATCGATGGCGTGAGCGAGGCCAGCGGCCTTGTTCTGGCACTCCTGCTGCTCGTCTTCCGGCTTGCTGTCGGCAACGATCCCGGCGCCGGTCTGGAGGTGCGCCACCCACTCCTGGCGCGTTGCTGCTGTCAGAGGCGTACGAGTACATGGTGTCGAACCGGGATGCTGTCGGGAAGACGATGGTGCGCAGCGCGAGGGCGATGTCCATGTCGCCGCGGAAGGGGATCTGGCCGAAGCCACCGCTGCATGGCCCGCGCATCTTCGCCTCCATCTCGTCGGTCAGCTCCATTGCTCTCACCTGCCGAGTTTCAGAAGGGAGCATGTGGGAAACTTATGAACAAACTCAGGGAGCAGCATGGATGAATGGAGTCTGAGCAACCGTTTGCTGCAACTCGAGAAACATGGTGGATCTGGCGCCTATTTAGACCCCATCTGGCGTCGCAGTTGCTCTCCAAAACAATTACTTATTTTGATTCCAATGCATTTAGGTAGGTGATCATGTGATCGCCATCATTTCTAACATTTTCTTAATTGCCATAGAAAAAAACAGAGCTAACAAGATAGCAGCAAGTATGTATAATGTACTACTTACCTTGGGAGCACAACTGACGGTTCCAACAGGCAATGCAGCCCGCGGGGCATCCCAACATGTAAGATTGTCACGCAGCTCCCCAGTAACCTACAGAAGTAGACCCGCACATTATGAGAATTGTTAACACAATTTCAGATCTGCTTTCTCCAAGAAATACAGGAAATCATACACAACGTTGATTGTGTATTTTATGATATTGCATCAAATGACTGAAGTTGCATGTCTGAAGAATTAGACACTTACCGTTGAGCTAATGTGCATGACATGTGAATATCGCTCAATATTCATCAATTTCTCCACCTTTACTGTTCCTGGTTTGGACACCTGAAGGGCGGCGGCAGGGCGGCAGGGAGAGATGCGGCAGGGCGGCAGTTGCTTCAGCGACCGGCGGTTGTTGTTGGCAGTGGGGTGGCCTGCTGAACCTGCCGGCTTGACCTAGCAGCGGCGGGTGCAGAGGCGCGTGCGCTGCACCCCCACGCCGTGGCAGCTCCTTCACCTGCGGCCGCGCGGCATTGCAGCTTTGCCAACAAGAGGTTCAAGCATTCCGCATAGCCGGTTGCGACTCCGATAGAAGCCGGTCCAAACAATAATGTCTGTCAGTCCTAACAAAAAACTCGTTTAGGTGACCATGACTATTGCTTCCTCTTATGTGGGAATTAATTATGTATAAGCACAAAATGTGGGGTTAGACTAGCCACAATGGTGTTACTAGTCTATGTTACTATCTTTATAGTGGGGAGTAACATATTTGTGGTGTTATGCAACATTTCATTTAATTATTAGGTTGTAGGTTCATCTTGTCTTTGTATGTATGAGTATTAACTAGCTATGTGGTAGCGTCCCAGGCCTAGCTCCCGACCTCCGGCATATGTTCAGACGTTTCCGGTGCGCATCGGACACACCACTACAAGCAAAGAGCCCACCACATCCCAAAAGACTAGCCTGAAGGGAGTGTGGCACTCTTCCTTATAAGGTGGTCCTAGCCCCCTCCCATATCCGAGGTTGGACTAAAGTCACTGGCAACGCCCAACGGCCAGCGTCTCTGACACCCCATCCCCCTAAACAGGGCGGACTGGGGCCCAACTCTGATACCAATTGTTAGCGTCCCAGGCCCAGCTCCCGACCTCCGGCATATGTTCGGACGTTTCGCCGTGCGCTTCCGGGCAGAAGCTATGGAAAAAATTTCCCCGGAGACCCGCGTGATTTACGAGTTCCTGCGTGCGGATTTCAACGCCGCCCTTGCCAAGGCTGCAACGGAGCGCAGCGAGGAGGTGGTCAGCGCCTTCGCCAAGCTGGACAGCAAACTGGATCAGCTGTTCGGGCGCATCGACGGCGTCAAGCTCTCCATCGGAGTCGACCTCGACGAACTGCGGGGCGAGCTTGGGGCCGAGCGAGGATCTATGCCGGCGACGTCGGCGCCCGTTTCGCCAAGGGAGCCTGGTCAAGGGCCTCCACCTGCATCAGCGAGCGGTGGATCCAGTGGATCGGACAGAAATCGGGCTGAAGTGGAGCAGAGGAGTTCGGGTCCCTGTTACGTTCCTCCACCAGTTCGAGGTATGCACACAGATCCAAACCATTCGCGTCAGATGATTCCTGTTGCTGAGAATTTCCGAGTCCTTGTTCCAGATGCGGTGAATTTTGGTCCCCGAATTGAGCTTCCACGATTCGATGGTTCAAATCCGAAACTGTGGCAATCTCGTTGTGAGGATTACTTTAAGTTTTGGAACACTCCTCAGCATCAGTGGATTTCATTTGCATCTTCACAGTTTGAGGGTTCAATGGCTCGATGGTTAGAATCAGTCCAGCGACGAGCATGTAATGTCAATTGGTTTGAATTCTGTGGGCTGTTACAGTCTCGTTTTGGACGCAACAAACATCAGAACCTTGTCCGTCAGATGTTTCATATCCGACAGACGAGCACAGTAGAGGATTATGTTGAGCGTTTCTCGGAATTGTATGATCAGTTAACTGCTTATGAGTCCAATCCGAGTACTGTACATTATGTCACTCGTTTTATGGAAGGGCTAGTGCCGTCAGTGCATCTGTTAGTCGGAATTCAGCAGCCAGCCGATTTGGATTCTGCGTATGCACTTGCACTTTTGTCTGAAGAATTGGGCGACCAGTCTCTGTTTACAGGAAGCAGTGCAAACAACAGTAAGCGCTCAACAACTACAACAACATCTTGGGCGCCTGTAGCTCGCATCAATGATGAGAAGAAGTTGCCTGACACCAGTCGGTCCGCAGCAGTTACAGATGACCGCTGGGCTTCACTTCGAGCTTACCGCAAGTCCAAGGGCCTTTGTTTCATTTGTGGAGAGCGCTGGGCTCGCGATCATCGTTGCAAACAGGAAGTACAGTTGCATGTTGTGCAGGAGATGCTCAATTACGTTCAGAGCATGCCATCTGATGTCAGTGATACTGAAGAAGAGGTTATTGGTCAGGCTAATGCAATTTTCTTGTCTGCTGCTGCTCTAGGAGAAATTTCTGCACCTGCAATTACAACTATGAAACTGAAAGTACATCTGCAGGGTCAACCCATGATTTTCTTAGTGGATTCTGGCAGTACACACTCGTTTGTGGATTGTGCTGTAGCTGGTAAATTGCAAGGTGTTATCCCTACGCCTGTGTCCATGGTTAAGGTGGCTAATGGAACTCTGGTACCTTGTAATCAGCAGTTGCAAAAAGGACAATGGTTCTGTGCAGGTCATGAATTTGTCAATGATTTCAAAGTTTTTCCACTGGGGTCTTATGATGGAATACTAGGTCTGGACTGGCTAGCAAGTCATAGCCCTATGCAGGTGGATTGGGCAGAACACTGGCTTTCATTTCAGTTTCAGGGTGAGCTGGTGACCTTGCTGGGGCAAGATGCAACTCCACAAGCTTTTGCTCTGATTGAGTTATCTGCTCTGCTAGTTGGTACTGAAACGGTTACATCTGAATTACCTGCAGAGATCCAACAAGTGTTGACACAATTCAGTTCTGTTTTTGAGGTCCCAAAGGGATTACCTCCAAGGAGGAAGTATGATCATAATGAAGGAAATATGCCCTAGAGGCAATAATAAAGTTATTATTTATTTCCTTATATCATGATAAATGTTTATTATTCATTCTAGAATTGTATTAACCGGAAACATAATACATGTGTGAATACATAGACAAACAGAATGTCACTAGTATGCCTCTACTTGACTAGCTCGTTGATCAAAGATGGTTATGTTTCCTAACCATAGACATGAGTTGTCATTTGGTTAACGGGATCACATCATTAGGAGAATGATGTGATTGACTTGACCCATTCCATTAGCTTAGCACTTGATCGTTTAGTTTGTTGCTATTGCTTTCTTCATAACTTATATATGTTCCTATGACTAGGAGATTATGCAACTCCCGTTTACCAGAGGAACACTTTGTGTGCTACCAAATGTCACAACGTAACTGGGTGATTATAAAGGTGCTCTACAGGTGTCTCTAAAGGTATTTGTTGGGTTGGCGTATTTCGAGATTAGGATTTGTCACTCCGATTGTCGGAGAGGTATCCCTGGGCCCTCTCGGTAATGCACATCACTCAAGCCTTGCAAGCATTGCAACTAATAAGTTAGTTGCGGGATGATGTATTACGGAACGAGTAAAGAGACTTGACGGTAACGAGATTGAACTAGGTATTGAGATACCGACGATCGAATCTCGGGCAAGTAACATACCGATGACAAAGGGAACAACGCATATTGTTATGCGGTCTGACTGATAAAAATCTTCGTAGAATATGTAGGAGCCAATATGAGCATCCAAGTTCCGCTATTGATTATTGACCGGAGACGTGTCTCGGTCATGTCTACATAGTTCTCGAACCCGTAGGGTCCGCACGCTTAAAGTTCGGTGACGATCGTAATTAGGGTTTTTGTGTTTTGATGTACCGAAGGTTGTTCGGTGTCCCGGATGTGATCACGGACATGACAAGGAGTCTCGAAATGGTCGAGACATAAATATTGATATATTGGAAGCCTATATTTGGATATCGGAAACGTTCCGGGTGAAATCGGGATTTTACCGGAGTACCGGGGAGGGTTACCGGAACCCCCCCGGGGTTTATTGGGCCTACATGGGCCCTAAGGGAGAAGAGGAGGGCCGGCCAGGGCAGGCCGCGCGCCCCCTCCCTCCTAGTCCGAATAGGACAAGGAAGGGGGGGGGGCGCCCCCCTTTCCTCTTTCTCCCTTCCCCCTTCCTTTTCCAACAAGGCAAGAGGGGGGAGTCCTACTCCCGGTGGGAGTAGGACTCCTCCAGGCGCACCCCTTGGGCCGGCCGCACCTCCCCCTCTCCCTCCTTTATATACGGGGGCAAGGGGGCACCCCATGACACACAAGTTGATCTTCGTGATCGTTCCTTAGCCGTGTGCAGTGCCCCCTTCCACCATATTCAACCTCGGTCATATCGTAGCGGTGCTTAGGCGAAGCCCTGCGTCGGTAGAACATCATCACCGTCATCACGCCGTCGTGCTGACGAAACTCTCCCTCAACACTTTGCTGGATCGGAGCTCTGCTGGGGAACGTAGTAATTTCAAAAAAAATTCCTACGCACACGCAAGATCATGGTGATGCATAGCAACGAGAGGGGAGAGTGTGATATACGTACCCTTGTAGATCGACAACGGAAGCGTTAGCACAACGTGGTTGATGTAGTCGTACGTCTTCACGGCCCGACCGATCAAGCACCGAAACTACGGCACCTCCGAGTTCTAGCACACGTTCAGCTCGATGACGATCCCCGGACTCCGATCCAGCAAAGTGTCGGGGAAGAGTTCCGCCAGCACGACGACATGGTGACGATCTTGATGTACTACCATCGCAGGGCTTCGCCTAAGCACCGCTACAGTATTATCGAGGACTATGGTGGAAGGGGGCACCGCACACGGCTAAGAATATGATCACGTGGATCAACTTGTGTGTCTAGGGGTGCCCCATGCCTCCGTATATAAAGGATCAAAGGGGGGGTGCGGCCGGCCAGGAGAGGGCGCACCAGGAGGAGTCCAACTCCCTCCGGGAGTAGGATTCCCCCCCTTTCCTAGTTGGAATAGGATTCGGGAGGGGGGAAAGAGGAGAGAGAGAAGGAAGGGGGGCGCCGGCCCCCTCTCCTTGTCCTATTCGGACTAGGGGGGGAGGGGCGCGCGACCCAGCCCTGGCCACCTCTCCTCTCTTCCACTAAGGCCCACTAAGGCCCATATACCTCCCGGGGGTTCCGGTAACCTCCCGGTACTCCGGTAAAATCCCGATTTCACCCGGAACACTTCTGATATTCAAATATAGGCTTCCAATATATCAATCTTTATGTCTCGACCAGTTCGAGACTCCTCGTCATGCCCGTGATCACAACCGGGACTCTGAACAAACTTCGGTACATCAAAATGCATAAACTCATAATATAACTGTCATCAAAACCTTAAGCGTGCGGACCCTACGGGTTCGAGAACAATGTAGACATGACCGAGACACGTCTCCGGTCAATAACCAATAGCGGAACCTGGATGCTCATATTGGCTCCTACATATTCTACGAAGATCTTTTATCGGTCAGACCGCATAACAACATACGTTGTTCCTTTTGTCATCGGTATGTTACTTGCCCGAAATTCGATCGTCGGTATCTCAATACCTAGTTCAATCTCGTTACCGGCAAGTCTCTTTACTCGTTCCGTAATACATCATCTCACAACTAACTCATTAGTTGCAATGCTTGCAAGGCTTATGTGATGTGCATTACCGAGAGGGCCCAGAGATACCTCTCCGACAATCGGAGTGACAAATCCTAATCTCGAAATACGCCAACCCAACATGTACCTTTGGAGACACCTGTAGAGCACCTTTATAATCACCCAGTTACGTTGTGACGTTTGGTAGCACACAAAGTGTTCCTCCGGCAAACGGGAGTTGCATAATCTCATAGTCATAGGAACATGTATAAGTCATGAAGAAAGCAATAGCAACATACTAAACGATCGGGTGCTAAGCTAATGGAATGGGTCAAGTCAATCACATGATTCTCCTAATGATGTGATCCCGTTAATCAAATGACAACTCATGTCTATGGTTAGGAAACATAACCATCTTTGATCAACGAGCTAGTCAAGTAGAGGCATACTAGTGACACTCTGTTTGTCTATGTATTCACACATGTATTATGTTTCCGGTTAATACAATTCTAGCATGAATAATAAACATTTATCATGATATAAGGAAATAAATAATAACTTTATTATTGCCTCTAGGGCATATTTCCTTCAGTCTCCCACTTGCACTAGAGTCAATAATCTAGATTACACAGTAATGATTCTAACACCCATGGAGCCTTGGTGCTGATCATGTTTTGCTTGTGGAAGAGGCTTAGTCAACGAGTCTGCTACATTCAGATCCGTATGTATCTTGCAAATCTCTATGTCTCCCACCTGGACTAGATCCCGGATGGAATTGAAGCGTCTCTTGATGTGCTTGGTTCTCTTGTGAAATCTGGATTCCTTTGCCAAGGCAATTGCACCAGTATTGTCACAAAAGATTTTCATTGGACCCGATGCACTAGGTATGACACCTAGATCGGATATGAACTCCTTCATCCAGACTCCTTCATTTGCTGCTTCCGAAGCAGCTATGTATTCTGCTTCACACGTAGATCCCGCCACGACGCTTTGTTTAGAACTGCACCAACTGACAGCTCCACCATTTAATGTAAATACGTATCCGGTTTGCGATTTAGAATCGTCCGGATCAGTGTCAAAGCTCGCATCGATGTAACCAGTTACGACTAGCTCTTTGTCACCTCCATAAACGAGAAACATATCCTTAGTCCTTTTCAGGTATTTCAGGATGTTCTTGACCGCTGTCCAGTGATCCACTCCTGGATTACTTTGGTACCTCCCTGCTATACTTATAGCAAGGCACACATCAGGTCTGGTACACAGCATTGCATACATGATAGAGCCTATGGCTGAAGCATAGGGAACATCTTTCATTTTCTCTCTATCTTCTGAAGTGGTCGGGCATTGAGTCTGACTCAACTTCACACCTTGTAACACAGGCAAGAACCCTTTCTTTGCTTGATCCATTTTGAACTTTTTCAAAACTTTGTCAAGGTATGTGCTTTGTGAAAGTCCAATTAAGCGTATTGATCTATCTCTATAGATCTTTATGCCTAATATGTAAGCAGCTTTACCAAGGTCTTTCATTGAAAAACTCTTATTCAAGTATCCCTTTATGCTATCCAGAAATTCTATATCATTTCCAATTAGTAATATGTCATCCACATATAATATCAGAAATGCTACAGAGCTCCCACTCACTTTCTTGTAAATACAGGCTTCTCCAAAAGTCTGTATAAAACCAAATGCTTTGATCACACTATCAAAGCGTTTATTCCAACTCCGAGAGGCTTGCACCAGTCCATAAATGGATCGCTGGAGCTTGCACACTTTGTTAGCTCCCTTTGGATCGACAAAACCTTCTGGTTGCATCATATACAACTCTTCTTCCAGAAATCCATTCAGGAATGCAGTTTTGACATCCATCTGCCAAATTTCATAATCATAAAATGCGGCAATTGCTAACATGATTCGGACAGACTTAAGCATCGCTACGGGTGAGAACGTCTCATCGTAGTCAACCCCTTGAACTTGCCGAAAACCTTTTGCGACAAGTCGAGCTTTGTAGACAGTAATATTACCGTCAGCGTCAGTCTTCTTCTTGAAGATCCATTTATTCTCAATTGCTTGCCGATCATTGGGCAAGTCAACCAAAGTCCATACTTTGTTCTCATACATGGATCCCATCTCAGATTTCATGGCTTCAAGCCATTTTGCGGAATCTGGGCTCACCATCGCTTCTTCATAGTTCATAGGTTCATCATGATCTAGTAGCATGACTTCCAGAACAGGATTACCGTACCGCTCTGGCGCGGATCTCACTCTGGTTGATCTACGAGGTTCAATAGTATCTTGTTCTGAAGTTTCATGATCATTATCATTAGCTTCCTCACTAATTGGTGTAGGTGTCATAGAAACAGGTTTCTGTGATGTACTACTTTCCAATAAGGGAGTAGGTACAGTTACCTCGTCAAGTTCTACTTTCCTCCCACTCACTTCTTTCGAGAGAAACTCCTTCTCCAGAAAGTTTCCGAATTTAGCAACAAAATTCTTGCCTTCGGATCTGTGATAGAAGGTGTATCCAATAGTTTCCTTTGGATATCCTATGAAGACACATTTCTCTGATTTGGGTTCGAGCTTATCAGGTTGAAGCTTTTTCTCATAAGCATCGCAGCCCCAAACTTTCAGAAACGACAACTTTGGTTTCTTGCCAAACCATAGTTCATAAGGCGTCGTCTCAACGGATTTTGATGGTGCCCTATTTAACGTGAATGCGGCCGTCTCTAGAGCGTATCCCCAAAAAGATAGCGGTAAATCAGTAAGAGACATCATAGATCGTACCATATCTAGTAAAGTACGATTACGACGTTCAGACACACCATTACGCTGTGGTGTTCCGGGTGGCGTGAGTTGCGAAACTATTCCACATTGTTTCAAATGTACACCAAACTCGTAACTCAAATGTTCTCCTCCACGATCAGATCGTAGGAATTTTATTTTCTTGTTACGATGATTTTCAACTTCACTCTGAAATTCTTTGAACTTTTCAAACGTTTCAGACTTGTGTTTCATTAAGTAGATATACCCATATCTGCTTAAGTCATCTGTGAAGGTGAGAAAATAACGATATCCGCCACGAGCCTCAACATTCATCGGACCACATACATCTGTATGTATGATTTCTAACAAATCTGTTGCTCTCTCCGTAGTACCGGAGAATGGTGTTTTTGTCATCTTACCCATAAGGCACGGTTCGCAAGTACCAAGTGATTCATAATCAAGTGGTTCCAAAAGCCCATCAGTATGGAGTTTCTTCATCCGCTTTATACTGATATGACCTAAACGGCAGTGCCACAAATAAGTTGCACTATCATTATCAACTCTGCATCTTTTGGTTTTAACACTATGAATATGTGTGTCACTACTATCGAGATTTAATAAAAATAGACCACTCTTCAAGGGTGCATGACCATAAAAGATATTACTCATGTAAATAGAACAACCATTATTCTTTGATTTAAATGAATAACCGTCTCGCATCAAACAAGATCCAGATATAATGTTCATGCTCAACGCTGGCACCAAATAACAATTATTTAGGTCTAATATTAATCCCGAAGGTAGATGTAGAGGTAGCGTGCCGACTGCGATCACATCGACTTTGGAACCATTTCCCACGCGCATCGTCACCTCGTCCTTAGCCAATCTTCGCTTAATCCGTAGTCCCTGTTTCGAGTTGCAAATATTAGCAACAGAACCAGTATCAAATACCCAGGTGCTACTGCGAGCATTAGTAAGGTACACATCAATAACATGTATATCACATATACCTTTGTTCACCTTGCCATCCTTCTTATCCGCCAAATACTTGAGGCAGTTCCGCTTCCAGTGACCAGTCTGCTTGCAGTAGAAGCACTCAGTTTCAGGCTTAGGTCGAGGTTTAGGTTTCTTCTCTTGAGCAGCAACTTGCTTGCTGTTCTTTTTGAAGTTCCCCTTCTTCTTCCCTTTGCCCTTTTTCTTGAAACTAGTGGTCTTGTTGACCATCAACACTTGATGCTCCTTCTTGATTTCTACCTCCGCAGCTTTCAGCATTGCGAAGAGCTCGGGAATAGTCTTATTCATCCCTTGCATATTATAGTTCATCACGAAGCTCTTGTAGCTTGGTGGCAGTGATTGGAGAATTCTATCAATGACGCAATCATCTGGAAGATTAACTCCCAATTGAATCAAGTGATTATTATACCCAGACATTTTGAGTATATGCTCACTGACAGAACTGTTCTCCTCCATCTTGCAGCTATAGACCTTATTGGAGACTTCATATCTCTCAATCCGGGCATTTGCTTGAAATATTAACTTCAACTCCTGGAACATCTCCTATGCTCCATGACATTCAAAACGTCGTTGAAGTCCCAATTCTAAGCCGTAAAGCATGGCACACTGAACTATCGAGTAGTCACCAGCTTTGCTCTGCCAGACGTTCATAACATCTGGTGTTGCTCCAGCAGCAGGCCTGGCACCCAGCGGTGCTTCCAGGACGTAATTCTTCTATGCAGCAATGAGGATAATCCTCAAGTTACGGACCCAGTCCATGTAATTGCTACCATCATCTTTCAACTTTGCTTTCTCAAGGAACGCATTAAAATTCAACGGAACAACAGCACGGGCCATCTATCTACAATCAAACATGAATAAGCAAGATACTATCAGGTACTAAGTTCATGATAAATTTAGGTTCAATTAATCATATTACTTAAAGAACTCCCACTTAGACAGACATCCCTCTAATCCTCTAAGTGATTACGTGATCCAAATCAACTAAACCATGTCCGATCATCACGTGAGATGGAGTAGTTTCATTGGTGAACATCACTATGTTGATCATATCTACTATATGATTCACGCTCGACCTTTCGGTCTCCATGTTCCGAGGCCATATCTGTATATGCTTGGATCGTCAAGTATAACCTGAGTATTCCGCGTGTGCAACTGTTTTGCACCCGTTGTATTTGAACGTAGAGCCTATCACACCCGATCATCACGTGGTGTCTCAGCACGAAGAACTTTCGCAACGGTGCATACTCAGGGAGAACACTTCTTGATAATTAGTGAGAGATCATCTTATAATGCTACCGTCAATCAAAGCAAGATAAGATGCATAAAAGATAAACATCACATGCAATCAATATAAGTGATATGATATTGCCATCATCATCTTGTGCTTGTGATCTCCATCTTCGAAGCACCGTCGTGATTACCATCGTCACCGGCGCGACACCTTGATCTCCATCGTTGCATCGTTGTCGTCTCGGCAATCTTATGCTTCAACGACTATCGCTACCGCTTAGTGATAAAGTAAGGCATTACAGCGTGATTGCATTGCATACAATAAAGCGACAACCATATGGCTCCTGCCAGTTGCCGATAACTCGGTTACAAAACATGATCATCTCATACAATAAAATTTAGCATCATGTCTTGACCATATCACATCACAACATGCCCTCCAAAAACAAGTTAGACGTCCTCTACTTTGTCGTTGCAAGTTTTACGTGGCTGCTACGGGCTTAAGCAAGAACCAATCTTACCTACGCATCAAAACCACAACGATAGTTTGTCAAGTTGGTGCTGTTTTAACCTTCGCAAGGACCGGGCGTAGCCACACTCGGTTCAACTAAAGTTGGAGAAACTGTCACCCGCTAGCCACCTTTGTGCAAAGCACGTCGGGAGAACCGGTCTCGCGTAAGCGTACGCGTAATGTCGGTCCGGGACGCTTCGTCCAACAATACCGCCGAACCAAAGTATGACATGCTGGTAAGCAGTATGACTTATATCGCCCACAACTCACTTGTGTTCTACTCATGCATATAACATCAACATATAAAACCTAGGCTCGGATGCCACTGTTGGGGAACGTAGTAATTTCAAAAAAAATTCCTACGCACACGCAAGATCATGGTGATGCATAGCAACGAGAGGGGAGAGTGTGATCTACGTACCCTTGTAGATCGACAACGGAAGCGTTAGCACAACGTGGTTGATGTAGTCGTACGTCTTCACGGCCCGACCGATCAAGCACCGAAACTACGGCACCTCCGAGTTCTAGCACACGTTCAGCTCGATGATGATCCCCGGACTCCGATCTAGCAAAGTGTCGGGGAAGAGTTCCGTCAGCACGACGGCGTGGTGACGATCTTGATGTACTACCGTCGCAGGGCTTCGCCTAAGCACCGCTACAATATTATCGAGGACTATGGTGGAAGGGGGCACCGCACACGGCTAAGAATATGATCACGTGGATCAACTTGTGTGTCTAGGGGTGCCCCTGCCTCCGTATATAAAGGATCAAAGGGGGAGTGGGGCCGGCCAGGAGAGGGCACGCCAGGAGGAGTCCTACTCCCTCCGGGAGTAGGATTCCCCCCCTTTCCTAGTTGGAATAGGATTCGAGAGGGGGGAAAGAGGAGAGAGAGAAGGAAGGGGGGCGCCGGCCCCCTCTCCTTGTCCTATTCGGACTAGGGGGGGGGGAGGGGCGCGCGGCCCAGCCCTGGTCACCTCTCCTCTCTTCCACTAAGGCCCATATACGTCCCGGGGGGTTCCGGTAACCTCCCGGTACTCCGGTAAAATCCCGATTTCACCCGGAACACTTCCGATATTCAAATATAGGCTTCCAATATATCAATCTTTATGTCTCGACCATTTTGAGACTCCTCGTCATGCCCGTGATCACATCCGGGACTCCGAACAAACTTCGGTACATCAAAATGCATAAACTCATAATATAACTGTCATCAAAACCTTAAGCGTGCGGACCCTACGGGTTCGAGAACAATGTAGACATGACCGAGACATGTCTCCAGTCAATAACCAATAGCGGAACCTGGATGCTCATATTGGCTCCTACATATTCTACGAAGATCTTTTATCGGTCAGACCGCATAACAACATATGTTGTTCCTTTTGTCATCGGTATGTTACTTGCCCGAAATTCGATCGTCGGTATCTCAATACCTAGTTCAATCTCGTTACCGGCAAGTCTCTTTACTCGTTCCGTAATACATCATCTCACAACTAACTCATTAGTTGCAATGCTTGCAAGGCTTGAGTGATGTGCATTACCGAGAGGGCCCAGAGATACCTCTCCGACAATCGGAGTGACAAATCCTAATCTCGAAATACGCCAACCCAACATGTACCTTTGGAGACACCTGTAGAGCACCTTTATAATCACCCAGTTACGTTGTGACGTTTGGTAGCACACAAAGTGTTCCTCCGGCAAATGGGAGTTGCATAATCTCATAGTCATAGGAACATGTATAAGTCATGAAGAAAGCAATAGCAACATACTAAACGATCGGGTGCTAAGCTAATGGAATGGGTCAAGTCAATCAGATCATTCACCTAATGATGTGATCCCGTTAATCAAATAACAACTCTTTGTCCATGGTTAGGAAACATAACCATCTTTGATTAATGAGCTAGTCTAGTAGAGGCATACTAGTGACACTCTGTTTGTCTATGTATTCACACATGTATTATGTTTCCGGTTAATACAATTCTAGCATGAATAATAAACATTTATCATGATATAAGGAAATAAATAATAACTTTATTATTGCCTCTAGGGCATATTTCCTTCAAGCTCGAGGGACGTCACCGAGTTGAACGTGTGCAGAACTCGGAGGTGCCGTACGTTCGGTACTTGGATCGGTCGGATCGGGAAGACGTACGACTACTTCCTCTACTTTGTGTCAGCGCTTCCGTTGCCGGTCTACGAGGGTACGTAGACAACACTCTCCCCTCTTGTTGCTATGCATCACCATGATCTTGCGTGTGCGTAGGAAATTTTTGAAATTACTACGTTCCCCAACAGTGGCATCCGAGCCTAGGTTTTATGCGTTGATGTTATGCACGAGTAGAACACAAGTGAGTTGTGGTCGATATAAGTCATACTGCTTACCAGCATGTCATACTTTGGTTCGGCGGTATTGTTGGATGAAGCGGCCCGGACCGACATTACGCGTACACTTACGCGAGACTGGTTCTACCGACGTGCTTTGTACATAGGTGGCTGGCGGGTGTCAGTTTCTCCAACTTTAGTTGAACCAAGTGTGGCTACGCCCGGTCCTTGCGAAGGTTAAAACATCACCAAATTGACAAACTATCGTTGTGGTTTTGATGCGTAGGTAAGAACGATTCTTGCTAAGCCCGTAGCAGCCACGTAAAACTTGCAACAACAAAGTAGAGGACGTCTAACTTGTTTTTGGAGGGCATGTTGTGATGTGATATGGTCAAGACATGATGCTAAATTTTATTGTATGAGATGATCATGTTTTGTAACCGAGTTATCGGCAACTGGCAGGAGCCATATGGTTGTCGCTTTATTGTATGCAATACAATCACGCTGTAATGCTTTACTTTATCACTAAGCGGTAGTGATAGTCGTGGAAGCATAAGATTGGCGAGACGACAACGATGCTACGATGGAGATCAAGGTGTCGCGTCGGTGACGATGGTGATCATGACGGTACTTCGGAGATGGAGATCACAAGTACAAGATGACGATGGCCATATCATGTCACTTATATTGATTGCATGTGATGTTTATCTTTTATGCATCTTATCTTGCTTTGATTGACGGTAGCATTATAAGATGATCCCTCACTAAACTATCAAAGTATAAGTGTTCTCCCTAAGTATGCACCTTTGCGAAAGTTCTTCGTGCTGAGACACCACGTGATGATCGGGTGTGATAGGCTCTACGTTCAAATACAACGGGTGCAAAACAGTTGCACACGCGGAATACTCAGGTTAAACTTGACGAGCCTAGCATATAACAGATATGGCCTCGGAACACGGAGACCGAAAGGTCGAGCGTGAACCATATAGTAGATATGATCAACATATTGATGTTCACCATTGATACTACTCCATCTCACGTGATGAACGGACATGGTTTAGTTGATTTGGATCACGTGATCACTTAGAAGATTAGAGGGATATCTTTCTAAGTGGGAGTTATTAAGTAATATGATTAATTGAACTTAATTTATCATGAACTTAGTCCTGGTAGTATTAGCATATCTATGTTGTAGATCAATAGCTCGCGTTTAGCTCCCCTGTTTTATTTTTGATATGTTCCTAGAGAAAACTAAGTTGAAAGATGTTAGTAGCAATGATGCGGATTGGATCCGTGATCTGAGGTTTGTCCTCATTGCTGCACAGAACACTTATGTCTTTGATGCACCGCTAGGTGACAAACCTATTGCAGGAGCAGATGCAGATGTTATGAATATTTGGCTAGCTCAATATGATGACTACTTGATAGTTTAGTGCACCATGCTTAAACGGCTTAGAATCGGGACTTCAAAGACGTTTTGAACGTCATGGACCATATGAGATGTTCCAGGAGTTGAAGTTAATATTTCAAGCAAATACCTGAGTTGAGAGATATGAAGTCTACAACAAGTTCTATAGCTAAAAGATGGAGGAGAATAGCTCAAGAAGTGAGCATGTGCTCAAATTGTCCGGGTACTACAATCGCTTGAATCAAGTGGAAGTTAATCTTCCAGATAAAATAGTGATTGATAGAATTCTCTAGTCACCATCACCAAGTTAGTAGAACTTCGTGATGAACTATGATATGCAAGGGATAACGGAAACGATTCCCAAGCTCTTCGTAATGCTGAAATCAATGAAGGTAGAAATCAAGAAAAATATCAAGTGTTGATGGTAGACAAGACCACTAGTTTCAAGAAAAGGGCAAAGGGAAGAAGGGGAACTTCAAGAAGAACGGCAAGCAAGTTGCTGCTCAATTGAAGAAGCCCAAGTCTGGTCCTAAGCCTGAGACTAAGTGCTTCTACTGCAAAGGGACTGGTCACTGGAAGCGGAACTGCCCCAAGTATTTGGCGGATAAGAAGGATGGCAAAGTGAACAAAGGTATATTTGATATACCGATTATTGATGTGTATTTTACTAGTGTTCGTAGCAACCCCTCGGTATTTGATACTGGTTCAGTTGCTAAGAGTAGTAACTCGAAACGGGAGTTGCAGAATGAACATAGACTAGTTAAGGGTGAAGTGACGATGTGTGTTGGAAGTGGTTCCAAGATTGATATGATCATCATCACACACTCCCTATACTTTTGGGATTAGTGTTGAACCTAAATAAGTGTTATTTGGTGTTTGCGTTGAGCATGAATATGATTTGATCATGTTATTCATTTAAGTAAGAGAATAAATTGTTGTTTTGTTTACATGAATAAAACTTTATATGGTTACACACCCAATGAAAATGGTTCATTGGATCTCGATCGTAGTGATACACATATTCATAATATTGAAACCAAAAGATGCAAAGTTAATAATGATAGTGCAACTTATTTGTGGCACTGCCGTTTAGGTCATATTGGTGTAAAGAGCATGAAGAAAATCCATGCTGATGGGCTTTTGGAATCACTTGATTATGAATTAGTTGATGTTTGCGAACCATGCCTCATGGGCAAGATGACTAAGACTCCGTTCTCCGGAACAATGGAGCGAGCAACAGATTTGTTGGAAATCATACATACTGATGTATGTGGTTCGATGAATATTGAGGCTCGCGGCAGGTATCATTATTTTCTGACCTTCGCAGATGATTTGAGAAGATATGAGTATATCTACTTGATGAAACACAAGTCTGAAACATTTGAAAAGTTCAAAGAATTTCAGAGTGAAGTGGATAATCATCGTAACAAAAATAAAAGTTTCTATGATATGATCACAGAAGTAAAATATTTGAGTTACGAGTTTAGCCTTCAGTTAAAAACAATGTGAAATAGTTTCACTACTCACGCCACCTGGAACACCACAGTGTAATGGTGTGTCCGAACGTCATAACCGTACTTTATTAGATATGGTGCGATCCATGATGTCTCTTACCGATCTACCACTATCGTTTTGGGGTTATGCATTAGGGACAACTGCATTCACGTTAAATAGGGCACCATCTAAATCCGTTGAGATGACACCGTATGAACTATGGTTTGGCAAGAAACCTAAGTTGTCGTTTCTTAAAGTTTGAGGTTGCAATGCTTATGTGAAAAAGTTTCAACCTGATAAGCTCAAACCCAAATCGGAGAAGTGCGTCTTCATAGGATACCCAAAAGAAAATGTTGGGTACACCTTCTATCACAGATCTAAAGGCAAGATATTCGTTGCTTTGAATGGATCCTTTCTAGAGGAGTTTCTCTCGAAAGAAGTGAGTGGGAGGAAAGTAGAACTTGATGAGGTAATTGTACTTGCTCCCTTATTGGAAAGTAGTTCATCACAAAAATATGTTCCTGTGACTACTACACCAATTAGTGAGGAAGCTAATGATGATGATCATGTAACTTCAGATCAAGTTACTACCGAACCTCGTAGGTAAAGCAGAGTGAGATCCGCACCAGAGTGGTACGGTAATCCTGTTCTGGAGGTCATGTTACTTGACCATGACAAGCCTACGAACTATGAGGAAGCGATGATGAGCCCAGATTCCGCGAAATGGCTTGAGGCCATGAAATCTGAGATGAGATCCATGTATGAGAACAAAGTATGGACTTTGATTGACTTGCCCAAAGATCGGCAAGCCATTGAGATTAAATGGATCTTCAAGAGGAAGACGGACATTGATAGTAGTGTTACTATCTACAAAGCTAGAATTGTCGCAAAAGGTTTTCGACAAGTTCAAGGTGTTGACTACAATGAGAGTTTCTCACTTGTATCTATGCTTAAGTCTGTCCGAATCATGTTAGCAATTGCCACATTTTATGAAATCTGGCAAATGGATAAACAAAACTGCATTCCTTAATGGATTTATTAAAGAAGAGTTTATATGATGCAACCAGAAGGTTTTGTCAATCCTAAAGGTGCTAATAAAATATGCAAGCTCCAGCGATCCATCTATGGACTGGTGCAAGCATCTCGGAGTTGGAATATACGCTTTGATAAGTTGATCAAAGCATATAGTTTTATGCAGACTTGCAGTGAAGCCTGTATTTACAAGAAAGTGAGTGGGAGCACTACATCATTTATGATAAGTATATGTGAATGACATATTGTTGATCGGAGATAATGTAGAATTATTCTGCAAAGCATAAATGAGTGTTTGAAAGGAGTTTTTCAAAGAAAGACCTCGGTGAAGCTACATACATATTGAGCATCAAGATCTATAGAGATAGATCAAGACGCTTGATAAGTTTTTCAATGAGTACATACCTTGACAAGATTTTGAAGTAGTTCAAAATGGAACAATCAAAGAAAGGGTTCTTGCCTGTGTTACAAGGTGTGAAACTGAGTAAGACTCAAAGCCCGACCACGGCAGAGAGATAGAAAGAGAATGAAACTCATTCCCTATGCCTTGGCCATAGGTTCTATAAAATATGCCATGCTGTGTACCAGATCTATTGTATACCCTACACTGTTTTTGGCAAGGGAGTAAAATAGTGATCTAGGAGTAGATCACTGGACAGCGGTCAAAATTATCCTTAGTGGAATAAGGATATGTTTCTCGATTATGGAGGTGACAAAAAGGTTCGTCGTAAAGGGTTACGTTGATGCAAATTTTGACACTGATCCAGATGACTCTAAATCTCAATCTGGATACATATTGAAAGTGGGAGCAATTAGCTAGAGTAGCTCCGTGCAGAGCATTGTTGACATAGAAATTTGCAAAATACTTACGGATCTGAATGTGGCAGACCCGTTGACTAAAGTTCTCTCACAAGCAAGACATGATCACACCTTAGTACCATTTGGGTGTGAACTAGATTATTGACTCTAGTAAACCCTTTGGGTGTTGGTCACATGTCGATGTGAACTATGGGTGTTAATCACATGGTGATGTGAATTGTTGGTATTAAATCACATGGCGATGTGAACTAGATTATTGACTCTAGTGCAAGTGAGAGACTGAAGGAAATATGCCCTAGAGGCAATAATAAAGTTATTATTTATTTCCTTATATCATGATAAATGTTTATTATTCATGCTAGAATTGTATTAACCGGAAACATAATACATGTGTGAATACATAGACAAACAGAATGTCACTAGTATGCATCTACTTGACTAGCTCGTTGATCAAAGATGGTTATGTTTCCTAACCATAGACATGAGTTGTCATTTGGTTAACGGGATCACATCATTAGGAGAATGATGTGATTGACTTGACCCATTCCATTAGCTTAGCACTTGATCGTTTAGTTTGTTGCTATTGCTTTCTTCATAACTTACATATGTTCCTATGACTATGAGATTATGCAACTCCCGTTTACCGGAGGAACACTTTGTGTGCTACCAAACGTCACAACGTAACTGGGTGATTATAAAGGTGCTCTACAGGTGTCTCTGAAGGTATTTGTTGGGTTGGCGTATTTCGAGATTAGGATTCGTCACTCCGATTGTCGGAGAGGTATCTCTGGGCCCTCTCGGTAATGCACATCACCTAAGCCTTGCAAGCATTGCAACTAATGAGTTAGTTGCGAGATGATGTATTATGGAACGAGTAAAGAGACTTGACGGTAACGAGATTGAACAAGGTATTGAGATACCGACGATCGAATCTCGGGCAAGTAACATACCGATGACAAAGGGAACAACGTATATTGTTATGCGGTCTGACCGATAAAGATCTTCATAGAATATGTAGGAGCCAATATGAGCATCCAAGTTCCGCTATTGGTTATTGATCAGAGATGTGTCTCGGTCATGTCTACATAGTTCTCGAACCCGTAGGGTCCGCACGCTTAAAGTTCGGTGACGATCGTAATTAGGGTTTTTGTGTGTTGATGTACCGAAGGTTTTTCGGTGTCCCGGATGTGATCACGGACATGACGAGGAGTCTCAAAATGGTCGATACATAAAGATTGATATATTGGAAGCCTATATTTGGATATCGGAAACGTTCCGGGTGAAATCGGGATTTTACCGGAGTACCGGGGGGTTACCGGAACCCCCCGGGGGTTATTGGGCCTACATGGGCCCTAAGGGAGAAGAGGAGGGCCGGCCAGGGCAGGCCGCGCGCCCCCTCCCCCCTAGTCTGAATAGGACAAGGAAGGGGGGGGGGCGGCGCCCCCCTTTCCTCTTTCTCCCTTCCCCCTTCCTTTTCCAACAAGGCAAGAGGGGGGAGTCCTGAGTAGGACTCCTCCAGGCACACCCCTTGGGCCGGCCGCACCTCCCCCTCTCCCTCCTTTATATACGGGGGCAAGAGGGCACCCCATGACACACAAGTTGATCTTCGTGATCGTTCCTTAGCCGTGTGCGGTGCCCCCTTCCACCATATTCCACCTCGGTCATATCGTAGCGGTGCTTAGGCGAAGCCCTGCGTCGGTAGAACATCATCACCGTCATCACGCCGTCGTGCTGATGAAACTCTCCCTCGACACTTTGCTGGATCGGAGCTTGAGGGACGTCACTGAGTTGAACGTGTGCAGAACTCGGAGGTGCCATACGTTCGATACTTGGATCGGTCAGATCGGGAAGACGTACGACTACTTCCTCTACGTTGTGTCAGCGCTTCCGTTGCCGGTCTACGAGGGTACGTAGACAACACTCTCCCCTCTCGTTGCTATGCATCACCATGATCTTGCGTGTGTGTAGGAAATTTTTTAAATTACTACGTTCCCCAACACATAATATTCCATTAATTCCTGGAGCTCAGCCCTTTTCAACCAGACCTTATAGACTGGCTCCTGTGTTAAAAGATGAGTTGGAAAAACAAGTTCAGGAGATGTTGACTTCTGGAATTATTAGGCACAGCAACAGTTCTTTTCTTCAGCCATGATTTTGGTGCAAAAGAAGGACAAGACATGGAGGCCTGTCATTGATTTTAGACATCTAAATGCTTTGACAGCTAAAAGTAAATTCCCTATTCCAGTCATTGATGAGTTATTGGATGAGTTGGCAGGATCTTGTTGGTTTTCTAAACTGGATTTGAGAGCTGGATATCACCAGATAAGGCTGCCCCCTGGAGAAGAGTATAAAACTGCTTTTCAGACTCATACTGGGAATTATGAGTTTTTGGTGATCTCAATGGGCCTGACTGGTGGACCCAACACTTTCAATTTTGCAATGTGTGACACTCTATCACCTGTGTTGAGAGTTTGTGCAGTGGTCTTCTTTGATGATATCCTCATCTTTAGTAAAACTTATGCTCAGCATTTGGAACACCTGGCTCAAGTGTTAGCTTTGTTGGAAAAACACAAGTGGCATGTGAAACTCTCCAAGTGTGCTTTTGCTCAGACAAAAATTAGTTATCTGGGGCATGTCATCAGTGGAGAAGGAGTAGCTGCAGATCCTGCTAAGATCTCTACTATTCGAGAATGGCCAGTTCCAGTTTCTGCTAAGGAAGTCAGGGGATTTTTGGGGTTAGCTGGCTATTATAGAAAGTTTATTTCACATTATGGGATGCTGAGCAAACCACTGTCAAATCTCTTGAAGAAAGGTGATCCATATCATTGGACAGATGTAGAAAACCAAGCTTTTGTCCTATTGAAACAAGCTCTAGTCTCAGCTCCAGTTCTGGCTCTTCCTGATTTCTCTAAAACTTTTGTTGTGGAAACAGATGCTTGTGATGTTGGGGTGGGTGCTGTGCTCATGCAAGATGGTCATCCGCTAGCTTATGTCAGTAAAGCACTTGGACCCAGGAACCAGACTCTGTTAGTGTATGAGAAGGAATATCTGGCTATTTTGTTGGCAGTGGAGCAGTGGCGTCAGTATCTTCAAGTTTCTGAATTTGTTAGCAGAACTGATCAGCGCAGCTTAGCAAGTTTGACTAAGCAACGTTTACACACTAAGTGGCAGTAGAAAGCACTTACAAAACTGTTGGGGATGCAGTATACTATCACTTATAAGAAAGGATCTAACAATAGTGCTGCTGACTCTCTTTCTCACAGACCAAATACTGTTGCTGATGTGTTGCCTGAACTGCATAATGTCACTTATGTTCAACCTGCGTGGTTGCAAGAGATTGAGCAAAGTTATCAAGAGGATCAATTTGCTTCTGCATTGCTACAAAAGCTAGCTACTGCTCCCAATTCTGACAACAAGTTTTCTCTTAGGGCTGGAATCCTCAAAGTAGGGAAATGTGTGTGGGTGGGGCAATGTCCTGAGCTGCAAACAAAAATTGTGGCTGCATTCCATGACAGTCCTATCGGAGGGCATTCTGGATTTCTGGTAACTTACAGGAGAGTTCGTCAGTTATTTCGCTCGAAATATATGAGGGAATTTGTGAAAACCTATGTGCAACAATGCTTGGTGTGTCAGCAGGCGAAACCTGAACGAGTGCCTTATCCAGGTTTACTGCAGCCTCTGCCAGTTCCAAATACACCCTGGGAAATGGTTACTATGGATTTTGTCGAGGGATTACCTGCATCTGGCCGCTACAATTGTCTGTTGGTGGTCATCGATAAGCTATCAAAGTATGTGCATTTTGTTCCTTTGCATCATCCGTTTACTGCAGAGACTGTGGCTGAAGCGTTTCTGAATACAGTTTATCGGTTACATGGCATGCCTCTTTCTATTGTTTCTGATCGCGACCGAGTATTTACTACCAAGTTTTGGAAGGAGTTATTTCAGAGGTGTGGTGTTCTACTCAGAATGAGCACGGCTCGCCACCCACAATCTGACGGGCAGACGAAAAGAGTTAATCAGCAAGTCGAATGCTTTCTCAGATGTTTTGTAAGTGCTCATCCTTCTCGATGGGCCAAATGGATTCCATTATGTGAGTTCTGGTATAACACTAACTGGCACTCAGCTACTGGGAAAACTCCATTTGAAATCATATATGGCCATGCTCCGCGTCACTTTGGATTGACTGCAGAAGATGCAATTCAGTCGGAGGACTTGCATCAGTGGCTTGCAGATAGATAGGTCGTTTCGGAGTCGGTGCGTCAACACCTGTTGCGGGCACAGCAGCGCATGAAGATACAGGCAGACAAATATCGAAGTGGTTGTGAATTTGCAGTAGGGGAGCGGGTTTTTTTTCTTCTGAAACTGCAACCTTACTTGCAATCGTCAGTTGCTCCTAGGGCCAACCATAAGCTGGCATTCAAATTTTATGGGCCGTTTGAGATATTGGAACGCATTGGGGCAGTGGCCTATCGGCTCCAATTGCCGGCGGACAGTAAAGTTCATCCAGTGTTTCATGTGTCTCTCCTGCGGAAAGTGTTACAACCCAAGCATCAGGTATTGCCTCAGCTGCCTAGCCCTGATACTCAGTTTCAAATCCCTGAACAGATTTTGGATCAAAAAGTGGTTCGTCGGGGTTCTGGGTCTCTTGTTCAAGTATTGATCAAGTTGAGTGCTACGCCTGTCGAGATGGCCGCCTGGGAAGATAAGGTGACGCTGCAGCAAAAGTTTCCCCGGGCGCCGGCTTGGGGGCAAGCCGTTTCTAAGGAGGGTGGGATTGTCAGCGATCCCGAGACAGGCCAGGAGTCGACAGAAGAGAAGAGCAGGCCCAAGAGACAGCCTCGCCTTCCGGCTCGGCTAGCTGGGCCATAATGGGCCTAGAGTGCCGACCTACAAATACACTGCTTCCAGATAGAAGACGGTGGCGATTGGATAACGGCTAGTGTTGGTGTGTGGTGTGTGCTCCTGCGAGAGCTTCGTCCCTATAATCCTCCTCTTGTAGAACAGTTCCATGGCGATGGCCGAATATACATCTTAGATCTCACACTATGTTACCATATGTCGCTCTTTCTTCATTAATTAACTCTCGTATCATCTATTTTACCTAGATATGTATGATGTTATCATT
Source organism: Triticum urartu (assembly GCF_003073215.2). Lineage (NCBI taxonomy): Eukaryota > Viridiplantae > Streptophyta > Magnoliopsida > Poales > Poaceae > Triticum > Triticum urartu. The sequence goes on from NC_053023.1 coordinate 84,325,109, forward strand.
TATGTTACTCCCACTATGGTTAGTATTAGATTACAAAAACCACCGATCCCTTCCACCATGCTGTCAAGCAGTCGACTAAAAGGAGACTGCAAGGAAGAAGAAGTGGACCGCGTGTCCCGGCGCGGTTCGAGGGCCAACGCCATCTCCACAACGACCCCGATCACCGCCATGGGCATGTTCTTGAGTAACTTTGTAATCTGCTTGTACATGTGTGTCTGATTCCCATGCATAATGCAGGTCATGTTTGAGTAATTTTGTTGTTTCTAGGTATTGGTAGGTTCATGTTGGCTTGCAGCGCTACGCTATGATAAATTTCTTTGTGTCCTTGTACGAGTGCACGCATATGAGAGAGAGAGAGAGCTTGTGTCAATTGTTGACTTGTTGCACCATAGTACCCATAAAAAAAAGGACTTGTTATACTCCCTTCGTTTTTATTTACTCTGCATATTAGAGTTGACTGAAGTCAAACTTCGTAAAGTTTGACCAAGTTTATAGAAAACAATATAGACATTTATCATAATAAATCTATACAATGTGAAAGCACATTTAATAATAAATCTAATGTGTTGATTTGTTATTGTATATCTTAATATTTTTGTATATAAAATTGGTCAAAGTTTGTAAAGCTTGATTTTGACCAAACCTAATATGCGAACTAAATAAAAACGGAGGGAATGTCATAGAGCTTCCTCGTGGCCGTACTGAATGCGTTGACTCGAAGCTTTGCTTTGGAAATGAAAATTGAATATTCGACCTTTTACTGAACTCGCCTGCTTCTGCGCCCGTGCCACACCCCTTCTTGAAAGTTTGCTCTAAGAGCAGTGTATTATGTTATTCGGTCATACGTCATGTGGTCTGCGATATGATTATGAAGGTTCTGTTGCAAGACAAATGGCCTCGGGGTTTTCTTTACTTTCTCCTATTCATCATTAATGTCTGGTTATTGGCATTATTTAATAATGTACTTCCTTCGTAATGCTAAAAAACGTCTTACATTATGGAACAGAGGGAGTAGTCAATAAATGTATGCTTGTGTGAATCTGTCGATGAAGAAGCCTGGATTCTATTGAAAACTTGCTTCTAACCTCGGCATCCACTCACCTCTTTATCTGGACCGTGTTCGTGCCTTGAGATCAGAGATTAAACCCATTAAGGAGCGCTAGAATGGTGGCCAACCAGCCACGCCACGTGACGCATGCTAGTTGGTCATGGTGGGAAAGTTTTTTATTCTTGTTGGTTTTTTCTAAATGGTTGTGAGACTTTTCGCTTTTTTTTCTCAAGATAAGTTTTTCTAGGCTTCTTTTTCTTTTCTTTTTGAGATGATTGTGATGTTCATGTGACGTGAGAATGTTTTTTGTAATTTCGAGATAAAGATGGGGTACGCACAGATTCCCCTCAAGCGGTCCGCAATGACGACCCCCAACTACTAGTATGCATTCATTGCTCGCAATATAGCTAAATAGCCGCTTGTGTACAGAACTAGTATTCCAGCCATTCTCTCGATGTACTGGCACAACATTCTCTATGTAGTGTTCTACCTTGTTGCTTCTTGTACCAAGGTTGGTACTGGTCCGGAAAAGTATCTAGTGCTCTCAGGCTTGGGGTGCTCTCGGTGCTCCAAATGTCCGAAAAACATTTTTAAAATGTTTAAAAAATTCTGAAAAAAATGCAGCACATCGACGGAACATTGATGTCTCTTGTTACAAAATTTCAAATCAAAATTCGAAACATTGCTCGAGATACAAAAATGACAAGTAATTAATTAGCGTTTTTTTTTCAAAATTTATCAGCACATATTTTGTTGTCAGTTTGCAATGTAATTGGACACTCTTTTTGCAACTTGATCCACTCCGTGTCGCGGCGTGGACCAGGGCCAATCGGCGATGCAGATCTCAGCGGGGAAGAGCTTGCTAGATTGGTGCTCGAGACCGGATTTGACATCCTCCCCTCCGTGTTGCCTCTAGGTAGTGGTAGCCCTCGCTGGCCCCGGATCCAACGTCGAAGACGGTGACGAACTCCGGGCGGAGGCCACCGTCGGCGTCGGTCTAGCCTGATTTGGACGCAATGTGGCCCCGACATGTGCCGGTCCTGTATGCTCAGCTTCAACCCCAACGCGTCTTGGACCAAACTCATATACACACATGAAGCAATCCTTCTAGTCAGTGGCGGATCCAGGAATTGAACTTAGCCGGGGCGAAATATTTGAGATGCAAATTTTTCATTGACAAATGCAAGTCTGTTGAACCAAATCTCATAAAGTTCAAATATGAAGCTAGATGCACCGTAAAATTAACATAACCAATGATGTAGAACAGTTCAAGATTCACGACAACTAGGTGGTGTAACCACCAAAAATCACAAAATTTAACATGAACATGCTGCGAGAGAAATCATGACCATAGTGTTGATATGGGCCTTTCTTCAAATATTCCCTCCTCGCTGCATCTTTGAATTCTGTAGCAGAATAATCACAAATTTGTTTTCGGAGTCCCGGATCAGGTTGAATTAGAATAGATAGAAGTTTGCAAAGTGTTATCATGAGAACCCTGGTTAGATACTTCAGGTTCATGAACAAGATCTTCTACAATGTTTGCATCCGAGGTTTCATTGGATGAAATGTTTGCATCAGTTTCATGAACAGGAACAGGAGCTTGAGATTCAGTAGTTAGGTGATTTTCAAAATAAGTAGCAATTGGTTTCATTTTCTTACAAAATCCTACATTACAACATAACCATGTATAGCACTGGATTGCACCAATTGGTTCCAAAATAAGCAGCAATTTGTAGTTGGGTACACATTGAAGATCAACATCAGAAGGAAATGGATTGGAGTTGGACTACCTGCTGATTGCGCTTGCTGATTTTGCAAACTGTAGCTGCGCGTTTGCACGAGTTAGATGCTCTGCCGCCGCTGCCTCCTCCCAGACCTGGGACATCTTCTTTTGGTTCGCCCCATCCGCGGACGCAGATCTGGATCAGGTGCCCGGCGGCTGGCGGACGGTGGCTGACGGTCCGGCGAGGCGGAGCTCTGTGGCGGTGAGCCGGCGGCGGCTAGGTTGGCCTCGCTGGGCGCTGGCTGCATGGCTCGATTTGGGAATTTACTGGGATTACCTATTGCTCGGTGGATTGGGGCGTGGCCGCTAACAGATTGGGGCTATGGGCTGCTATTGGGCTTGTGTTTGACCGTGCAGTCCAGTGCAAGTCCCCACATGTATCAGCCTATGTAGCAAACGAATCGTATTTTTCGTATACGGGGATTTCGGCGACCCGGGGCGGCCGACCGTAGTCGCCCCTACCGTGGCGCCGCCACTGCTTCTAGTATAAGAGCATCTCCAACGGTGGTTGTAAAAAACGAGCGCGCGGTAAAAGACAATTTTAACGCACGCAGGGTAGGTTCGCACGCTCTAGTGGTGGCAGGAAAATCAGACGCGTGGGAAAAGATCACACGCACGATAAAGCGGCCGGGCGCGTACTAGTTTTGGCGCACGATCGTCCGACGTGCTTTATAAATACAGCGGCCGCCACGCGCCCTCCCGCCGCACTCCACCTCGCCACGCGCTCCTCTGCCGCTCTCTCCCTGCTCCCTCTGCCGCTTTCTTGCTTCGCCGCCACGCTGTCGAGGAATTTCGGGCTACCGCGGTGTCCGCGCGCGCCCCTCCGGCGCCTTCTTCGCCGAGATCCAGTCTGGCGACATGCGCCTCGGCCTCGGCACCTTTGACACCGCCCACGAGGCCGTCCGTGCATACGACGCGGCGGCGTGGCGCCTCCAGCGGCCTCGTAAGGACATGAATTTCCCGAACGTGCCGACGCGGGAGCTGGCGCCTCCCCCGCGGCTTATCATCGATGAGGATCGCCGCGACAACCGGAGGTGTCAGCGCCGTCTTAACATCGTCGAGATGGAGGAGGAAGCTATGGAGCAGTGGCGCCAATGTTTCTTGCAGGACGTCATCAACGAGCGCCAGTTTTTCGAGCAAAGGAGGGCAGAGAGGAAGGAGAGGAGGGCGGAGCGAGCCTCCCTTCGCAATGACAAGGCGTACGCGGAAGGCGGCCGCTCAATTCAACATCGACCTAGGAGCAACGTCGTCCTGAGACTCCAACGACGATCGGTACCTTGACTCCTTCATTACATCGGAGGAGGACATCACCGAGGAGTTGGAGTCGGAGTTGGGGGCGGAGTCAGAGGACGAGGAGGAGTAGTTTTTTATTATCTATCGTAGAAGGAAGCTATAAACTATCTATGTATCGGTCTTATCTATCTATGTACTATCTATCTATCGTTTATCTATCTATGCCGAGCCGAATGTGTACCGAGTCGGAAACAAATATAGCACGTCTGTTGGAGGTGCACGCACGCTTTTTGTTGCTGCGGCCGCTGGAGCCAGCGCTTCACGACGCGCAAAAACTGGCTACGGAGATGCCATAAACGCTTTTTTAGTGCGCCGCGCGCCTGCTGAAGATGCTCTAAGCGTTGTAAAATATAGCACGTAACAGCCTGATACATGTAGTTGCCATCTTCATGCAAATAACAACGGCTACGATAAAGTGCACCACTGCCGCCATGCACTGAAAGTGCGTTTTAGGATTCTATGCTCTTGTTGAAAAGAAAAGAAAAACAGCAAGCAATTTGCTGAGTTAGAGCAGAGACAAGAAATACAGTGGTTAGTCAACAATACTATTCCGGCATGAATTCCACAAATAGTGTAAACATGATGGACATAATCCACTATTATACCTCAACACTGACATCAACTCCGGCATGGATGATCGGTTACATTTTGTGCAGTCTGCCGATAATATCAGTCGGCGTTTGCTCTAGCGTTGACGCCCTGTAGCCCTTCCTGAACGATGATGAGATCACACCGGATGGTGAAACAGTCGTTCTTGAGATGCTCGGACTTTTCGAAGGCTTCCCTTGTGATGTATCTGGGGAAACCCATGCAGCAATTGCCAGGCACATGAGTTATCTGAATTGTACGAACATGCCTAGGATCTTGCTTTTCAACCTCGTCGATGAAACTGAACGCAGCGTGCACTTTCACAGGGTGCTCAACATCCTGGATGAGAGCGAAAGAAACAGCTATGCAATCGGCATCCTCCGGCAATCTATCGTTCGGGTAGACCTGGATACACCATCGATAGCCTCCAACCATGAACGGTCCAGACTCCAGGGCCGCGCTAGTGGGCATGTCTTTGGCGCGGGAGTAGCCGACGATCTCTAACAGGTGGAACCCGCTGGGCACAGATGCCCATCTCGGCGATGGCATTGGCATGGCAAAAAGCTTCTTCCCTGGCGAATGCGGTGACTAACGGATGATCGCCAGTAGTAATTTCTTTTCTCTCTCTCTCGTCCAACTGATCTATAGAGTTGGTTTGTTCTGCCTTCTGTTTAGCTCATCTGTTTATATTCTCGCAAAAAAAAATCTAATCTGTTAATATACGGTGATCGTCTAAAAGCCGGGGCTTGCCTGCTCCCACAGAATACTCTCATCCGTGATCCGCCCTCATCCAACGGCCCCCTGCTTCTGCCCTCCTTTTCCCTAAAATATCCAGCAATTAAACAAAACCGGCCGCCCCGTCTCTTAACCAAACGCAGGAAAAGACCAACCGCTCATTTCGTATCCTCTCTTATCCTCTCACTTTCCCCACAGCCAAATCAGTAGCTTCTCCACGGCCGGGAGACATCTCGACGGCGAACGCCGCGACCTCGATTTGCTACCATGTCCGCGCAGGAGGGTCCTGGACATCCCCGCAAGCTGGCTCATCCGGCTGGTTGTCTTCCTCGGCGAGCGCGTCATCTCCGTGGTCCTCCGCGCGCGGCGCTCGTCAGCAAACTGCTCACCATCCCTGCGGCCATGGCGTCCCTCGCCCAGCGCGGCGCTCGTAGGCCAGCTGCGCGCCGTCCCTAAGGCCGCAGCTTTCGTCGCCCGGCGAGGCGCTCGTGGGCGAGCTGCGGGCCCTCCCTCCTCGGCGGTCACCTTCGTGGCCATGTTTGCCGCGTTCGTCGCCTCCCTGAGCTTCGTCCCACACGTACAATAGCACGGCTGGCAAGGCTTGCTGTGGTACAAGGTACGTCATCCAATTACCCGAGTAGATGGCTGCTGTTCTTCTAATTTCTCAACCAAATGCTACTTCTGTCCGTGTGAGGTAGGTGAGAATGAGATGCAAGTATCTATGTTTTTGGATAAGAACCGTGCTTTTGGTCTGACTTGTTTAAGTTGTGCATTTGAGCTTCCCGTCAATCAACTAATATACTTACACGTCTTATAAACTCACAAGTATGTGATTAAACTAGGAGACGCCGTTACCCTGCTAATGGTACAAAATCCTGACTTAATTATCAATTGGGTCTCATATCACCAATGACAACTATGAGATTGCTGACATAGCAAAATTCTGAAATCTATGCTTTTTTTAAAAGCAAATGCATCGCTCTCACTTAATTAAGTTGTGCATTCGATCGATATGCACAGACTACAAGTTTTTAGTAAAGTAGCAAAAAAAGGAAAACATGAGCATCTCTAACAACGACGGCAGATTAAGTTGGCTTCTGTTGTTGGAAGAAGACTTGATTTTGGCCTGTCAGTGTGCCAACGGATGGCTGCAGTGATGCATTTGAGGCTGGGCGCCCTATCATCATACCAATGGGTGATTGCAGTGAGGCATTTGAGGTTGGGTGTCCTGTCATCGTGCCAATGGGTGGTTGTACTAAGACATTGGGGGCTGGGTGTCCAAGTCATCATACCAACGGATGACTGCATTGAGGCTGGGTGTCCTATCATCGTGCCAATGGATGGCTGCACTGAGGCATTCGGAGCTGGGTGTCCCCTCATCGTACGAGCAGATGGCAATAGTAAGGCATCTGGAGGTGAGTTGCATTGTTCTGAATAGGTATACATGTGATTTGTCGGAATTCCCAAATGACCCTGTGTGTAGTAGTGGTAAAGGTCAGCGTACATAAACCTTTAAAATGATAAGACTAAAATATGAGTGTAGGTAGCTTATACTATTAAGCTATTGTAATGTTGCAATTCAGCCGACAATCTTTTTTTTTTGAGAAAACGCATGGGAGCGTGCGTTTCATTGCATTGTAAAGAGGGAGAGTTTGGTTACATTCCTCCTAGGAGGCTGATTACAGAGACCGGACTAATGGACATCCCAAGTCTGGGGGGGTAATGGCTTTGAGCCCTAGCGCGCCCGCATTTGCCCAAAGGGCAGCTTCTTCCTTGATCTTCGCTACGAGGGTGTTCACAGATGGGCGCGCTCCGTTGAAGATGCAGTCATTGCGGTGTTTCCATATCATCCATGGGACGAGGAGGGTCACGGTACCGAGGCCTTTGCACATGGGCGCAGGGGTGGAGTGTCGCGCCGAATGCCACCAGTCTAGAAGCGAAGGCTCGTCGCCGGGCAGGGGGCACGGGATCCGTAGCCAGCTTAGCGTCTCGTGCCAGGTTTGCCGGGCCAAGGGGCATGCGAGGATGAGATGGTGCATGGTTTCAGGCGCCTGGTCGCATAGGGGGCACCGTGCGGGGTGTTGCAGCCCACGGCGAGCGAGCCTGTCGGCGGTCCAACATCTGTCGAGGTGGGCGAGCCAGTGGAAGAAGCGGACGCGCGGCGGTGCCTAGTGTTTCCAGGTGAGTTTCCAGGCGGCGCAGGTCGTGGAGCCGGCGAAAGTGGCCATGTAGGCCGACTTGGCTGAGTAGACGCCGTTCGCGCTTCATCTCTAGATGAGGCGATTGGGCTCGGCAGAGAGGGTCGTGCTCGCGATCCTGTGCCAAAGCTGGAGGTATTGCCCGATCTCGTGGATGCCAACCGTGCCCTGGATATCTCGCGCCCAACGATTGTCCGCCAACCCATCCGCAACAGTCCGGAGTTTCCGACGGCGTTTGGGGATGCACGCGTATAGGAGTGGGGCGATCTCGCAGACGGACCGCCCGCCGATCCATCGGTCCTCCCAGAAGAGGGCGTCTGTGCCGCTTTCGAGCTGCATGGTAGTGGAGGCGAAGAAGAACGCGCGCTTCTCGGCATCAAATTGGAGGTCGAGGCCTGCCCATGCCTTGGTAGTGTCCGTGCGGCTGAACCATAGCCACCGCGTGCGCAGCGCGAGGCTGGTGCGCGAGAGGTCGCGGACGCCAAGGCCACCAAGAGGGATCGGGCGGGCAACTCGCTGCCAGTTGACGTGGCAGTGCCCGCCGTTTGCCTCCGTGTGCCCGGCCCAGAGGAATCCACGTTGGATCTTCTCGAGCGCCTTGATGGTCTTCTTGGGGGGGGGCAGAGCCAGCAGCTGGTGAATGGGGATCGCGCTGAGGATGGCTTTCACAAACGCGAGGCGCCCAGCCTTGTTCATGAGGTGTGCCTTCCAGCATGGGAGCATGCCGGCTGTTTTGTCGACGACAGGCTGAAGCTGGGCTGCGGATGGTCGGCGTAGCGTGAGGGGGATGCCCAGGTAGGTGATGGGCAGCTCGACGATGGGGCAGCCGAGCGAATCGACCACAGGCGCAGCCTCGTCCACGCCGGCGCGGATCAGCGTGGCCGTGCTCTTGGCGAAGTTGACCCGTAGTCCTGAGGCGCGCCCAAAAAGTCGCAGGATGCTCTTGACGGCAGTGACATCGCTTAGGGTGGGGTGGCAGAAGAGGATCATGTCATCCGCGTAGAGGGAGACGGATGGCATCGGTCGCCGAGGGTGAAGGCGCTGTAGGATACCCAGCTCGGTTGCGCGGTGGAGAAGGCGTCCAAGCGTGTCGACGGCGAGTACGAAGAGCTGGGGCGAAAGGGGGTCGCCCTGGCGGAACCCACATCGGTGCCAGATAGCAGGGCCTGGCTCCCCGTTAATAAGCACTCTGGTGCTTGCCGAAGAGAAGAGGATGGCAAGCCAGTCGAGGAACCTAGAGCCGAAGCCGTATCGACGAAGGGTATCGAACAGGAATGGCCATCTGAACGAGTCGAAGGCGCGCGCCAGGTCTAGCTTCAGGAGCACGCGTGGGGCGCCGAGCTGGTGCAGCAGACGAGCCGACTGCCGGACGAGGGTGAAATTGTCGTGCAGACTGCGTCCGGGGATGAAGGCGTTCCGGCTTGTGCTGACAAGAGCGTTGAGCCTGGGCGCGAGGCGCAACGACAGGACTTTGGCGAAAATCTTGGCGACCAAGTGAATTAGGCTAATGGGCCTGAAGTTGCCGAGGGCGTGGGCGTCGGCGCGCTTGGGCAGCAAGGTGAGAAGCGCCTGGTTGAGGCAGCTGAAGCCGCGGCCTTGCAGCGCGTGGAGCTGACAGAAGACGTCGACGAAGTCTTGCCGAACGGTGGGCCAGCATGCGCGTAAGAATTCAGCTGTGAAGCCGTCGGGGCCTGGGGCTTTGCGCGCGGGGAGCCCTTTGACCGCCTGCCAGATCTCCTCGGCGTCGAACGGGGCATCCAGGTCCTCCAGATTGGCGGGGGTGATGAGGTCCGTGAGGTCGAGCGCGCAGTGCCGGGGCGCCTCCGTGCCCAAAAGCGCGTCGAAGTGGGCGTAGGCAGCCGCAACCATCTCCGTGGGGAGGCTATGGATCCTGTTCTTTTGGCGCCTATACGTGCATTGCCGATGGAAGACCGAAGTGTTGGCATCACCGTCCTTGAGAGTGGCGAGGCGGGCACGTTGCCGGGCAATGGTGCGCTCGAGGGAGGCGAGGCCAAGATATGACGCCTTGATTTGCCGGCGCAGCCAATCCTCGTGTGGGGATAGGGCGCGGTGGTCCTGTGCTGCATCAAGCCGGAGGAGGAGCTCCCTGGAGATCGCCAGCTTGAGCCGTATGTTGCCAACCGTCTTCGAACTCCAGCCTATGAGCATGCGCGCCGTGGCCTTCATGCGAAGCATGAGCCGCCTGAATGGGTCCGGGTCATGGACGGAGTGCCAGGCAGCTGTGACGATGTCCTGGAAGCCATCCAACCGGATCTAGAATTCCTCAAAGTGGAATCGCCGGCGGGTGGGTGGCATCGGGGCGTAGTCGAGAAGCAAGGGACTGTGATCCGACACGACGGAGGCGAGGCAGCGAAGATGGCACTCCCCATGGGGCTCTTCCCAGTCAGCCGTGCAAAGGACACGGTCTAGGTGAACGAGGGTCGGGGGCGACTGCTCGTTGGACCACATGTATCAGCGTCCGTTGAGGTAGATCTCCTTGAGCGCGAGGTCGTCGAGGATGCGCCAGAAGCGACCCATCATGCGGCGGTTCAGGTGGCTAGTGTTCTTGTCTTCATCTCGGAGTATGAGATTGAAGTCGCCACACGCCATCCATGGTCCAGGACAGTCTACGCGAATGTCGCGCAACTCTTGCAGGAATGCTATTTTGTCGGCGTCCAGTTGGGGTCCGTAGACCATGGTGAGCCACCAGGGCGTGTGAGCGCTCGAAGGATGAGAAACCTTGGCTGTAATGGCATTTGCCGTGAAAAGAGGATCGGTGATGGACACCTCACGGCTCTTCCACGCAAGCATGATACCGTCGCGAGTGCCAAGCGCGGGAAGGTATACGTAGTCGTCGAATTCCGAGCCAAGGGTCTCAAGGGCAGTCGACGAGCAAATCAAAGTCATCTTCGTTTCCTGGAGGCAGACAATAGAGACATTTGCGGTGACAACGAGCGAACGGACGGCGGTGCGGCGAGCGCGCGCGTTGAGGCCGCGCACGTTCCAAATGAGCATCTTGGGGTTGTGATCCATTGAGGAGGTCGACGACGTGGCGCGCGGCGCGGCTATGCCTCGATGGGGCTGCCCGCGACCATCATGGTGATTGGCGCGATGGTGGGATCCGCGGGGAGCTCGCGATCAGCTAGAGCGGCGATGGCCGACAGGACGGACAGGGAAATGGTCGCCGCGAAGAGACCCTCATACGCCTGCATCTCCGCTGCGGTGATCCTCTGATCAATTCCGACAATGCCGAGGGTGCGCAGAATGTGGATTTGGGCGCGCCTCTCAGCTATCGGCGGCGCGGTCGTCTTGCGGGCGGTGGACGTGACCGATCTCCCGCGCCTTGAGGTGAAGTTGGGCGGGGTCCGTCGCTGGCGCCGGCCAGGGATTGGAAGGGCTGCGTCAATCTACCTGGTTGCGGCGGCGAGGAAGTCACCCAGGGTCCAGGCCGTAGGCGCCGTGACGCGCGGTCGGGAATGGCGCATGGTGATCAGGGGGGTTGCAAATCGCGCAGGAGGGCAAGGTGAGCGGGCGGATCTTGTCTCGTCGCTCGGGATCCCATGTTGGGCCTCATGCTGGGCTTCAGGCTGGGCGTGGCGATGGGCCTCGGGGCCTTGCTGGGCTGGAGCGGCGTCCAAGGTGGATGCCGTGCGCTTTGGGAGGTTCCTGGATGGCCTCGGCTGGCCTCGTGGGATTGGCCGTTGGGTGTGTCGTGGTGGGCTCCATCTCCTGCGGTGTCTCCGTGGACCGGTCCGCGATGGGCGCGGCCTCAGCAGCCAATGGCAGCGAGGGAGCAGCAAAGCGTCCCAACAGCGGGTCCGGCGTGACCTCCAAAGGCTGGGAGTCGGGGACCTCGCCTGCCAGGGATTGGCTGGCTGGGTTGCAATCCTGATCCCCATGCGTGTCAGGGTGATCTATGCCTGGCATGACTGTGTCGTGGGTGGGCCCTTGGGGGCAGGCGGGGATGTCGTGTTGTGCTGGCGAGGGGTGGGTGCCAGCGCTCTCAGACTGGTCGCGAAGGGTGCCAGCCAAAGGGCGGGTGGCGACCGTTGCCAGGTCACGCGGGCCCTCCGCACTTGGGCCACGAGTGGCAGGGCGAGGGGGCAAAGCAGCCGCAGGGGGGGCAGCTTTTGCACGTCGGGCCTCCTCTGCCATCCTTCTTTTCTTTCCACCACACTTTCCCCATTTGGCAAAGCCGCGGGAACTGTGGGGGCCACCAGCGGCGGGCCAAGGGTCCATCGTGCGGCCGGTGGTTTGCCTCGTCGGCGGCGGCGCCGCTGCAACCGTACGGGTACGGGAGCCGGGCCAGCCAGCATCGACGACAATGCCATCGGCGCGGCCACGGAGGTTGGACAAGCGCCAGCCTACGGTGTCGACGGCCATGCCATCCGCGCGGCCGTCAGGGGCGTCGGAGGTGCGGCGGCGCTTGCGCCCGCGTCGACGGCCTCGGCCGCCCTCAGTGCGGCGATCGGCGCCTCTGCCGCCAGCGCCTGGTGCACCGCCCCCCGGGCCTCGATCTCCGTTGGCGGCCGGAGCAGGCTGCCCGGCCGCGACAGCGACCGTGATAGACACCGGGTACTGGAGGGTGCGGATGGTCGGCGGTGAGGGGCGGATGCGAGCTGGGATGGATTCCATGATCTCGAGGATGGCCGCCCGGCGGATGCTAGCTGGGTCGCGGGTGCGCGCGGTCACCCGGAAGGTGGCGAGGTCAGCGTGGGAGCGCGTGCTCGGGTGGAGCCGCTCTACCCAGTAGCTGCCGCCCAGAAGGTGCTCGGCCGTGGACAGGTGCCAGGCCTGTGCCGGGATGCCGCGAAGCTCCAGCTGCATGGAGTGCTCGAGCGAACCAACATCGGCGCGGGCGAGCTTGCTCCAGGGGCGCAGCGCGAGGGAGAACCCGGGTCCGCTGATGAAGTGGTCGCCGGCAAGGCGGTCCATGAGCTCGCGGGTGGTTAAGATAAGGAGGAAATCCTCCGGGTGGTAGGCGTGGACGGTGAAGTCTCCGGGGTGGAGGTCGAGGGAGGAGTACAGGACGTCCTCAACGTCACGGGCAGCCACGGCCGGCCTATCACCGGTGATGGACACCACCATGCCCCGACGCAGCACCAACTCTGCCTCTTCCATCTCAACAGAGCGTGAGAGAATGACGCGTGCAGGGGCCTGGTCTGCAGGCAGGGGGGTCGGAGCCGGTGGTGACGGAGTGCGGTGGCGCGGCGCCGCCTGGGCTGCAACGACCGGGGTGGCCGCGGCAGCAGGGGGCGCGCAGCACGCCGCGGCAGTACTAGCAGTCACGCGAGCTGTGTCCAGGGTAGAGACAACGGCGGCACCGGACGTCGTTGGTGCACTCCCGCACGGGGTGGCCGGGCTCGAGGCAGCGAAAGCACAGCCCGACGGACTCCTCTGGGGACAGGCTGCAACGTCGCTGCGGGCGGGCGGGGGGGGGGGTGCAGAAGCCGAGCGCCGCGCACCACGGCGGCGGTTCCTGTGGCGGGGGGTCTGGAAGCCATCGGCGTCGATTTCCACGCCGCCGTTGACCCGGTGGACCTCGCTGCGGGGACCGAGGCGAGTGGCTGCCGGGGCGCGTGCGTTGGGTGCGGCGGGGCCGCGCATCGCCGGAGGTGGGGTGGCCGCCGGGGCCGAGCGCGGTGGGGTCCTGGCGACCTCGCTGTAGGACCGCGTCGAAGACCCGGCGTCGGACTCCAGCCAGCGCTGCGAACCGGCGGAGCTGAGGTCAAGGTCGCCGGAGCTGCCGCGGGGGGGGGCCAGGGGGGGGGGGGGGGGGGGGCTGGGGAGGAGGGCTACCGGCGGGGATTCGTCGGCGGCAAGGTTTGCGGGGGCTGGGCTAGGAGCGCGTGGGAGCGGAGCGCCTCATCTCCTCCAAAAAAATGACCTTGTCCAGCCGACAATCTTTGGTCTTGCCCATACATCGCCATAGGATTTAGGATTGGGTTGTACAGTGGTAGATATGCAGGCATTTCGTTTGTGAAAACCTCCAAATGACCCTATAAAAAATGACGAGATAAATGTTGTATAACTTCAGTTTTATAACAGATAAAGTGTGAATTTATTTATACCGTTGAGGTGCCATGAGGTTGTAGTGCTACATGATTATCTACTTTCCTTTTCCTTGCTCCTTGATTTTGCCCATACCGTTGAGGTGCCATGATTTTGCTTTCTCTAAGCCACCAACAGGTCTACTTGCTCCTTGAATAGTCTTCTCCTTCAACTTCACCCCTTTTGGCTTAGGAAGCCCCTCATTTTGTTTTGAACTTGTAGATGAGTTCATGTTTGGGTCTGCAAATATATAAGTAAATCAAATTCAAGTTTCATAACATTATAAAACTACACACCCATATCAACGGGTCTACTTGATCCTCCAACAGTCTTCTTTTTAAACTTGACACCTTTTGGACTGGCAAACTCCACATTTTGTTCTGAACTTGTAGATGAGTTAATGTTTGGGTCTGCAACTATACAATGAAACATAGGTTAGTTTGATAAGATCATAAAGCTATACTTACAGACTTTGTGAGCCAAGGGAGTTACCTATATCTGGATGTCTGTTTGATCCTCGAGCTGTCTTCTCCTTGACCTTCATTCCTTTTGGCTTGGCGGGCCTCACATTTAGTTCTGAACTTGTAGTAGCGACATTGTATGGGTCTGCAACTATAAAAATAAATATATGTTTAAACCTGACGAGAGTATAAAACTTATATGTAGATACCTTCTGAACAAAGGAAGTTACCTATATCTGGATCAGATCTATGTTTTAGACATTTCTCCACATCTTGTGCTAACTTCTCAGCATAATTAGCAACCATGAAATATGATTCGTCAGCCTCTGCGGCTCGAGCAGCTATTTGGATAAACATTCTACACAATTCCTTATAGCGTTTCGTCAGTATTGCTTTGCGGCCTTCATGCATGCTGCAGTTGCTTGTTATATCCAAAACTTTTGCATCAATTGTCCATCTTTTCATGATATACTGTTGAGGGATGTGCTTGATATTATTAATATCAAGTACCTTCAAGGAATGAGAGCAAAGAATTCCAGCAAATTCAAACTTCTTGCAACTGCAATTGACCCTTTCTTCTTTCGGAAAAAATCTAACAACATGATCATGCTCTGTACCATGAAATTTTACTTTGTAAACCTTCTCATTGTCACTGTCATCACAAAGGTATGTGTCATAGTTCAAGGTCCGAAGCACTTGTTCCTGAAACATCTTGAATATTGGTGGAGTATATGTAGTTGATGCTTGCCTTAATATATAGCTTTCTGCCTTCAGCTTAGGACTACTTTGTGTTGCTTTGAAATCACATCTCACCTCTTCAAATCTTTTATCTGCAACTAGACGTTCAAAATGCTCAAAAAAAGTAAGCATGTCATACTTAGAACTAATGTAACGTTTTAGTTCGTTGTTCATGCTTTCACTCCTTTGGGTACTGCTCATGTGTGCGGAGAAAGTATTCCTGCCATACACTAGTGCCCAGTGCTCCCTTTTCTCAAATAACCTTTGGAGCCATGCATTGTCCCGGAGTTCATACTTGTCAAGCATTTCATTCCATGCACTTATAAATTCATCTTCGTCCTCAATATCATAGATACAATGCTGAAAATCGGCATTGAACTTCTTGTAATCTGTAACAACTCCACCAAGATGTTTGCAAGCATTTTGATTCATATGCCACACACAAAGTCTATGGTCAGAGTGAGGTAGGACTGAACGGATCGCTTTAGCCATTGCTGCATCTTCGTCAGTCAGAATTGTATGTGGATGTTTTCCGGACATTACTGTTAGAAAAGTTCTAAAAAGCCAAGCAAAACTTTCCGCTGTTTCATCATAGAGTAGTGCAGCACCAAACACAATTGTTTTCTTGTGATTATTCACACCAACAATTAAGCCAAACGGACGCCCATCGTCTAGTTTCCTGTATGTGGTGTCAAAGCATATGACATCACCAAATAATGCATAGTCTGACACCATTTTGGAGTCTGTCCAAAATATATTAGTTATCAAATCATCCTCATCAACTTGAATTGAATAAAAAAAACTTGACATCTTCTGAAACCTTCTTTACCATATATTCTAACACTCCTCCCGTGTCACCCACCTTTGCTTTTAGTGTTCTCTTTGAGTACAAACGGTTTTTCATGTCCGTGCTTATAAAGCCAAGGTTTTCAGGTCCACATGCTTCTTTCGTCATTAGATCAATAGTTGCTTTATTTGAAATGCCCACTGACTTGGCGACCTCGGCATTGGCTAGTTGAGCTTCAGTTACTTTTCTGTGTGATCTTAAGTATTGCGACATGTTTCCAGTAGCAAGGCTATGGTTATGGGCTTCTTTAAATTCGTATACATTATAAATCCCGTTTGTAAGACTTATCTTCATACGTGCATCACAACCACATCGTGTCTTGGGCCTACTATAACTGAATTCCTCCTCTCTTTTATCTTCAGCATGGACTCCTATTAGTTAAAATTATTTTATTAGTCCCATCTAAAAATCTATATGACTAGAACAAGTTACCACTAGTCCATACCTTGACGAGAACATGTGAATGTCCGTTGTTGTATTGTACTGGAATTTTTTACTTTATGATGATTGCCTCTTTGGATGCTAAAACCCAAGGAATAAGCATACTTGTTATAGAAGGAATATGCTTCTTCTTCAGATAAAAACTACATGCCAATCTTTGGCACCCTTTTTTCAATCTGCTCTGTTGCATTGCTAGCTGTAGTTTCTTCAAACCCCTGTTTAAATTAGTACTCACTTTAGCAATTGGTTCAAATACAAGGGAAAGGAGAAGAAACATATATGTGTTGTAAATCAGCAATAACCTCGCTATGACTATTTATTTCGATGTCACAGTGGAACGGAAAGGAGTGGAATCTATGTTGTTTTCCCATTGCGAACAAGGTGGTTAATAATTTCAATCTTCTGAGTACGCATTATCAACTAATCAGAGGTATGTCTTTGCCCCTCGAACCATTACATTTCTCTTATATGTACAACATCAGTGTCAGTTTTTCATTTATATGTACCCATCAGTAATACAACTTTGTATTGTGCGATATGTGCAAGACATGTTAGCCGGATATTACACACTAGGAGTAAGAAATATACACATCTGCTATCTAGTTTCATTTTGCTATGTGGTCCTAGTGACAGCAATCGCAAAAACCTGAAAGTCATAGATCTGTTTCATTGCAGGATTGGGAGAAAACAGTTGGGTCAGAGAAAAAGGAAGAACGCAATGGAAACAAGATGGCTTACATTTGGGGGATCTGATTCCTCATTGGTTCCGGCAAGAATTGGTGAAGAAGCCATCAAGCTCCTCCAGCAAGTCCCTTTGTTGGATCTGTGTTCGTAGATAGATTTGATGAAGAAGCGTATAGTTTGGTTTGTTTCGTACTCTTGTACGGGAAAAGTTCACCGCCAATGCTTTTGGCGGGCAAGCCATATATATTTCCCTCCAAATCTCTGTTCTGTTACGTTAATTGCGTTGCCTAGAGAAAGTCCGGAGCGGCCGGTTTTAATTAAGAGACGGGGCGGCCGGTTTTGTTTAATTGCTGGGTATTTTAAGGAAAAGGAGGGCAGAAGCAGGGGGCCGTTGGATGAGGGCTGTTGGATGAGGGCGGAGCACGGATGGGAGTATTCTGGGGGAGCAGGCAAGCCCCGTGGAGCGCGCGCTCCCAAGACTCACCCTGATGATGTTAAAAAAAAAAGACCCACCCTGATGTCCAGATGGTTCTACCTCTCGTTGGCTCAAGCACGGGTGCATAACTGAACAAAACCGGTATGAGCTACACAAAAAAAATGGTATGCAATGTTTTCTTAGAGTGGTTTTTTGTAGGTCGGGCTCCATGCCACCCCTTATCCTTACCCCTCCAACATTGCTTCAAGATCTATGTTAGCCATCTAAGAGCATCTCCAATAGACTGGTCCATATGTAAAAATAACCAACTTTTGAAGATGCGAGAATAAAATGCGCTGCTCCAACAGATGGTCCATATGTACAAAAATACATCACCACCTCCCGGAGATATAAAATTGAAAACTTCGTGATGCAAATTTACATCATGAGATACAAGTGATGTAAAACCGCGGCCACCCGTGAAATGATCAACCGCCAGTTCATTTGTCTTCCCGCTCGTGACCGTGACCCGCTCGTACGTCGTCCCCCCCGCCCCCGCCTTTCGCTGCCGCCGCCCCGGCCGGTCGCCACCACGTCGGCGGTTCCTACGAAGGCGACGAAGGCACGAGGTGGAGGCAAACGGCCGGCGAATCACGGTCGGAACCCGGCCGAAAGTGCGGCTCGGCCGACCAAAATCTTGAAGGCAGCCGCGGCGGCTCGGGCCGCCAACTCGCAGCCACGGCCGAAGGCGTCCTCGAGCAGCCAAAAGGAGTCGTTCCTCCACCTGCGTCGCCGTCACCGCTGGCCATGGAGGAAGATGTGGCCACGCCGACGGCCACCGCCTCCAACATGTTTGATGATACGTCGCAAAGGTAAAAAATATATATGTTGTGCTCTCGTTTGTTGTTTCAAATAGAATGTGATGTTGAATGTTTGTACCTTCAATTGTAGTCTTGATGATGAAGCTTTTTTGCACGCGACAAATGTGGCAAATGATGATTATGTGTTGCACGAGTATGTGTCACAAGAATATGAAACCAATATGGTGATGATAATCTTGACATGGACGATGAGGGCTTTGTTGCAAAGGGAAGAAGTGGAAATTGTACCAGTGTGGAGGATGTGTTGATATGCACCGCATGGAAGAAAGTCTCTCAAGATGCATGCGTTGGAAGCGACCAAACGGTAAACACCTATTGACAATGCATCAAGGATTACTTCGATGAGCGCAACACAAGTGGTCACTTCCATTCGAGCGACTCTCTTCGCCAACATTGGTCCACCATCAACGCCGAATGCCAAAAGTGGGTCGGTTGCTTGTCAAAGGTTGCTCGCATGAACCCAAGTGGTTGCGGTGATGGTGACTTGATAAATATTTCCTCTTCGTGTGTGCTTTTTCAAATATTAGATTGTTCGTTTTGAACCATGTGTTGTAGTTTCTCTTTTATTCACATCTCCATTTTGGATCATCTGTTGGAGTTGAGCCTTTTTTGAGATGTAAAAAAGCACATTTTGGTGCTCCAAATTTGGACCATCACCGGTTTGGAGCACCAAAATATATATCATCTATCGGATATGCTCTAACTTACTACATGAAAGTTTCTCTTTTTTGTTTCTCTCAAGCGAAACAACATATTGACTTCAAACTATGCAGGTCAAGCTACTTTAGAACTACAATGTGTGATTTTTTTTCAGAATTTTTGGTCAGACATAAATATAGAAAACGAGAATTTCTTTTTGAGTAAAAAAGTTATTTCAAGTATTTTTTATGCATGGAGAAATCCGAAAGCTTTTCCCCACATTGTAGTAAGAATGTGTTGTTGTTTTGCAAAGTTTAAAGTGCATATGTTGTTTTATTTGAAATAAACAAGAAATACAAAAGCACCTGCACAAACTGCGATGCAGAAAATGATGGGTTAGATAAGGTGTGCCATGGAGCTCAGCCTGGACATCAACTCTCCGATGTTTTTTTGTTCCTAACTTCCAATGTCTTTTGAACTGACATTGTACTATCTATCTACCAGTTGTGCAAATTTGTTAAAAAAAGTGAAGTGCACAAAGATTATGAATTGGTGCTTAATTGTTAAACAAATTTTGTATATGGCGAACCACCTAAATATGGGCGATTTGATTTTCAGCCACTACTTACTTTGGACTTTGACAATTTGCCACTGCTTAGATTGTAATTGATATTTTGCCACTCTTTTGTTTGCCATCTGATTTTTTACCACTTTTCAACACAAAAACAATAATTCCAAATGATATACATATTACCTGCACAATGTAGTGGACAAGTATACCCTTATGTGCCTATTTGGCATGAACTCAGACGCACGCGAAGAACTCAATCCCATCCCTTGTAAGCACGACAGTAGACAGCGGACAAGGCCGGCGCCAGCTAGCTGATGGGCAACAACGGGGAGCAGCAGCAAAGACAGCGGCGCCTAGGTCCATGCCAAGGCTAAACACGACGGAGCCCAAGTGGAGCCGGGCAGCAGCGAGCGCCTCCACCGCGTCTTCCACTGACCACGAGTAAGCACTAAGCAGCAGCAACACACAAGGCCACAAACAACAGCGGCACGGCAGTACGGGCCGGCAAGAAGCAGCAGCAGCGGAAAAACAGAGCAACGGCAGCGCACGAGCACGCGGGACCGGCGGCGGCAAGCAGCAGCACCTGTGTCATGTCGGACGGCGAGCTGAGAGAGAGAGAGAGAGAGAGAGAGAGAGAGAGAGAGAGAGAGAGAGAGAGCCGTCGTCGTCGAGGACCACGGGGAATCCCTGGGACGAACCGCCGCCGTCTTCCGTGGAGCACCAGTAGCGATAGACGGGAGACAGATGGGGAACGAGGGAGGAGACGAGCTCGTCTCCTGGGTGAATTGAACTGGCAGGGGCACTCTGGTGATTTCCACGCGGGTCCCACATGACAGGGGCAAAACACTTAATTCCAAACTAAGCAGTGGCAAATAAGCAAATACAAAGTAATGAGTGGCTAATCGTCAAAGGGCGAAGTAACTAGTGGCGAAAAATTAAAAATCCCCCTAAATATTGTACTTCCTCTCTTTCAATTTACAAGGCATGCGCGTACCCCTAAGTCGTCAATTTGATCAACCTAATACAAATCATATATTATAAAAAATATATCAATATAAATTTCAGATGTTCTATTTTTAAAAGGTATAATTTTTATTTTATATAGTTTATATTAAGATGATAAAATTGACAACCTAGGTATACGCGTAGGATTTGTAAACTGTGACGGAGGGAGTAACAGATCCGAACGCATCGGATGCCATCGATCTAAAAATCATGAGATTGTGCGTGCTCCAGGTGGTTCGACTTCTATTTGCCGTTAATTATGAATCACCTCATCAACCGCATCCATGCGCATGCCCTGATCGTGCCACGTCCTCTGTGGTTGGATCCAGCGACGGTCGTTCCCTTCTTTGACGCGTCGGTGTTGGAGCATCAATACTGTTCATTTCACCCTCAAGCTTATTCTCTTATTGTTTGGACAAACAAATTAATTGCATTGATCCATTTGACGTTATTTTGGGGAGTGGGGATATGGTGCCACCATCCTTTTGAATACGGCAACAACATGACAAGGTGCTCTATATTAGACTTGGCCATGCACTGAGATAACTCTCAACTGCAAAAGGTCAAGGTGTAACAAAATTAGATACTGATACTTGAATTTTCTCGCTTCTTCTCCATGTGTCTGCATGTAACAAAATTAGATACTGAGATAACAGAATTACACGCGTCAAAACCTTAATCGCCATGCACCCGGAAAAAAAACTCCAAAAAAAGAGAAAACCCGATTCCTACCAGGTGTAGGGTATTACTTATAAGGGATCGGTTAGGTGCGGTTTAGAGCAGAAAAGCAGATTTTTTTACTCATTTTATAAGTGATCGGTTAGAGGTGCTCTTGTAGGAATCAAAAGCAATGCATCCACTAACTGATGTTCTGATGAGTTTCTCTGTAAAAGTGGACAAGATATGCATCATAGATATGAAAACAGAGACATGACACAGTAACAGCAAGCAAATTGCTGAGTTAGAACAGAGATAGCAAATACTGCTGCTGCAAGTCGACAATACTTTCATTGTTGCGGTTTGTACAAATCCTGATGCATGAATTCGACAAACACTGTACTGTAACTTGATGTACATAAAATTATTACTCAACCTAAACCCTGACATCTCGATCGGTTGCATCTTGCGCAATCTGATGTAGCTCTAGACCTCTAGTGCTGAAGCCCATCTTCGCCGATGATGAGTTCCCACCGGACGGTGAAGCAATCGTCCTTGAGATGCTCGGACCTTTCGAAGGCCTCCCTCGCAATGTACCTGGGGGAGCCGATGCAGACTCTGCTGGGCACGTGAGTCATCGGACTTGTACGAACAACTCTAGGATCATGATATGCAACCTGGTCGACGAAAGTGAACAGGGCGTGCACTTTCAGAGGGCGCGGGACATCCTGGGTGAGAATGAAAGAGAGAGCCATGAAATCGGCGTCCTCCGGGACTCTACCATTGGGGAAGATCTCGACAACCCAACTATAACCTCCCAGCATGAATGGGGAAGACTCTATTGCCATGCCAGTTGGTAAATCTTTGACGCGGGAGTAGCCGACGACCTCGAACAGGTGGAACTCGCTGGGTGTTGCAGCAGCGGCGGCGGCAGAGGCAGCGGCGGCGGCGGCGGCTGTTGCCCATGCCGGCGACGGCATGGCAAGCTACTTTGTGCCTGACGGATATATACGGTGACTGATGGATGTTTGCTACAGTTTCTTTTCTCTCTCGTAGTCTCATCCAACTGATTCTATATAGGGTAGCAGTGTCAACCCTGATTTGCGGATTGGTTTGTTTTGCTTGCCTTTTTTTTAGCTGATTTGTTAAGATACGGTCCTCATCAACTTAAAACAGACACCACTAGCAAAAAAAAAAAAAAAACTTAAAACAGTCGCCCAACTCCCCGTCGAGCGTGACAATAACGTGCGCCTCAGCCAGTAGTTCTTCCTCTCGAGGGCTCAAGAACGGCCCATACCATACCTGAATGAGAATGGTATGAGATTTCTTCTATAATCTGCACTCTTTTTTTTGCGATGGTTCTATAATCTGCACTCAACCCTAATAGAACGACACGATGAACGTCCCCTTTGGTTAGCATATCTAGTAGATCCCGCAAAACGCGTGGGCCGCTATAATGACCACCATTTTTAGGTATCGGAGCGAAAAATCATCCAGCGCAGCTTTTGGAAAATTGCCCGCCCTGGAAAAAAACAGGGGGAGTGGTATATTTCGGCCCGAGCGCCGCATGTTTAGTTTTCAGCTCCTGTTTAGCCATTTTCCAAATAGCTAGAAAAATTTGGCGGGGTAAAAGTTTCAGCACGCGCCCTTCATTCCGCCGCCACATCTTGCCTTCGATTCCTGCTGCCCCCGGCCACACCGCAACATCGAGTAGCTCCTTTGTTTTCTGGCGCATCTTTTCCATCGCTTGGGAGCTCACGGGTGGCCATTCCATAACCCGCGTGCATGGCCGCCGCCGCCGCCATGGACACATCGCAGAGCTTTGCGCGAGGCCCCCGTTGCGGCTGGCAGAGAGTGCTCCAGGCGTGATGACCGCAGATTCGTGGCCACTGCCACCGCACCAGCCGACGCCGCGGGTTTGGTGCCACACATCCGTGGGGAGTAGGGGTTGCGGATTTGCTACCGACCGTCGATGGGGAAGAAGCAGCGCCGCCCTTGCTGCCAAAGGTAATTTTTCTTGCGACCGTCGGGACTCAAGCGATATGAAGATTGAATTGTGGATTTATTAATTTTACGATGGATATTGATTGGAGTTTGTCCTCGTCCTTGGAGTCAAATGATTCCGACATAGAGGATTTGCTTTTCGACGACAATGTCGAGCACCTTGTCTTGTTGCAACTCGTCCAAGAATTTGAGGCCGACAAAAAGAGAAAGCGTCAAGGATCGACGGTTGGCCATCTCTGTATTCCGTGAAACCGGGCTCTTAGACATTCCTTGCTCATGAAAGATTACTTCGCGGAGGTACTAACCTATTCGGCTCACCTCTTCCGTAAGTGTTATCGAATGCACATATCTCTTTTTGTTCGTAATGTGGAAGCTTGCGAGCAAACTTGTCATTTTTTCACTCACTGAAGGAATGTCGCCGGTTTGCTTGGGTTTAGGTCATACCAAAAGATATCGAGGGCAATGAGTGTGAGAGCATATGGCTTCCGCCTGACTACACCAATTCGTATAGAAGAAGATACCATGCTCAAATGTTTGTGGAGTTTGCCAAAGTTTGACCTGGGTTTTTGGTCCCGAGTATCTCCGAGCTTCCAATGAGGAGGATGCAAAGAATTTGATGGTGATAAATGAAGAGAGAGGATGGACGAGCATGCTTCGGAGTGTGGATTTCACGCATTGAAGGTGGAAAAACTGCCCTACAGCTCGGCACGGGTAATACACCGGCCATCATCGTGATTCCATTATTGTGGTCGAAGCCGTGGCTTCACACGACTTGTGGGTTTGGCATGCTTCTTTGGCTTGCCAGGTTCACTCAAAATCAATGTATTACAGATATCACATCTTTTTGCTCAGCTTGCTAGTGCAGATGCTCCAGCTTGCAACTACACCGTCAATGGACATGACTCGACCATGGGGTCTTGCTGACGGTATCTATCATCCATGGTCAACATTTGTGAAGACCACCAATAAGCAGAAAGGTAAGAAACAAACTTATTTTACTCAAGCACAAGAAGCATTGCCAAAAGGATAATGAGACGGCATTTGGTGTGTTTCAAGCCCAGTTTGTCATTCTTTGAGGTCCTCCTCGCCTATAGTATAAGAAATCCCTCTCAAATATCACAGTGTAGGTGCCCCCAGGAGCCTCAAAGATTACATTATCTTTGTTCAGCTCATTGTCGATCTTTGTAACAAAAGACACACATACAATGCATTAATGGTAATAGCAATAAAAACAAAAGAAATAACTGTTGGAAGGTTTATATAATTTTTTACTGCTGCAGGAACAAAACTCGGTTGGAAATAGATGTTGAACAACGTGCCAGTTGCAATGCTCCTGCTGCACCTTGACTTGCATGGTTGTCATATGGTAGTGGCATCATTTTTCCTATTATTGAACATACTTAATGGCTATATCTTTTGATGATTCAACACTAAAAGACTATATATAATCTGATCTTTTCTAAACTAAAAACTATTCTACACTCAAAAATTTCTACACTAAATACTCTATTAAAATTGGATTATATACAAAAGTAATAAGATTCTACACTACTAAAATTTCTACACAAAGCAATCCATGTATTCTATGCCACTAGATCGGATTCTCTAAGTATAAAATCTAATTCTACACTACTAAATCGGATTGTACCAAGTATAAAACCTAATTCTACATGACTACAATCAAATTCAAATGAACAAACATTGGATTCTACATCACTAAAATCGAATTCAACACTACTTCAATTCTACACAAATCACCTCATTCCACGAATCACCATGGCGTCCGCGGACGAAGTGAAGGAAATATGCCCTAGAGACAATAATAAAGTTATTATTTATTTCCTTATATCATGATAAATGTTTATTATTCATACTAGAATTGTATTAACCAGAAACATGATACATGTGTGAATACATAGACAAACTTAGTGTCACTAGTATACCTCTACTTGACTAGCTCGTTGATCAAAGATGGTTATGTTTCCTAACCATAGACATGAGTTGTCATTTGATTAACGGGATCACATCATTAGGAGAATGATGTGATTGACTTGACCCATTCCGTTAGCTTAGCATTTGATCGTTTAGTATGTTGCTATTGCTTTCTTCATGACTTATACATGTTCCTATGACTATGAGATTATGCAACTCCCATTTACCGGAGGAACACTTTGTATGCTACCAAACGTCACAACGTAACTGGGTGATTATAAAGGTGCTCTACAGGTGTCTCCGAAGGTACTTGTTGGGTTGGCGTATTTCGAGATTAGGATTTGTCACTCCGATTGTCAGAGAGGTATCTCTGGGCCCACTTGGTAATGCACATCACTATAAGCCTTGCAAGCATTACAACTAATGAGTTAGTTGCGGGATGATATATTATGGAACGAGTAAAGAGACTTGCTGGTAAGGAGATTTAACTAGGTATTGAGATACCGACGATCGAATTCGGGCAAGTAACATACCGATGACAAAGGGAAAAACGTATGTTGTTATGCGGTCTGACCGATAAAGATCTTCGTAGAATATGTAGGAGCCAATATGGGCATCCAGGTCCCGCTATTGGTTATTGACCAGAGAGGTGTCTCGGTCATGTCTACATAGTTCTCGAACCCGTAGGGTCTGCACGCTTAATGTTTGTTGACGATATAGTACTATGAGTTATGTATGTTGGTGACCGAATGTTGTTCGGAGTTTCGGATGAGATCACAGATATGACGAGGAACTCCGGAATGGTCCGGAAGTAAAGATTGATATGTGGATAGTAGTGTTTGATCTCCGGAAGGGTTCCGGAATTCACCGGGAGGGGTTCCGGATGTTTCCTGAAATGTTTGGGCACGAGAACACTTTATCTGGGCCAAAGGGGAAAGCCCACAAGGTTTTTGGAAAGCGCAAAAGGAAGTTTGGTGGAGTCCAGGGGCCAGACGCCAGGGTCCCTGGCGTCTGGGTCCAGACGCCGGGAACCCTGGCGTTTGGCCCTGGAGTCCGAGAAGGACTCTTGCCTTTCGGGTGAAACCGACTTTGTGGAGGCTTTTACTCCAAGTTTCGACCCCAAGGCTCAACATATAAATAGAGGGGCAGGGCTAGCACCCAAGAGACATCAAGAAACACCAAGCCGTGTGCCGGCTACCACGTCCCCTCTAGTTTATCCTCCGTCATAGTTTTCGTAGTGCTTAGGCAAAGCCCTGCAAAGATTGTTCTTCACCAACACCGTCACCACGTTGTCGTGCTGTCGGAACTCATCTACTACTTCGCCCCTCTTGCTGGATCGAGAAGGCGAGGACGTCACCGAGCCGAACGTGTGCAGAACTCGGAGGTGCCGTGCTTTCGGTACTTGGATCAGTCGGATCGTGAAGACATACGACTACATCAACCGCGTTGATATAACGCTTCCGCTTTCGGTCTACGAGGGTACGTAGACATACTCTCCCCTCTCGTAGCTATGCATCACCATGATCCTGTGTGTGCGTAGGATATTTTTTGAAATTACTACGTTCCGCAACAGTGGCATCCGAGCTAGGTTTTATGCGTAGATGTCATATGCACGAGTAGAACACAAGTGAGTTGTGGGCGATATAAGTCATACTGCTTACCAGCATGCCATACTTTGGTTCGGCGGTATTGTTGGATGAAGCGGCCCGGACCGACATTACGCGTACGCTTACGCGAGACTGGTTCTACCAACGTGCTTTGCACACAGGTGGCTGGCGGGTGTCAGTTTCTCCAACTTTAGTTGAACCGAGTGTGGCTACACCCAATCCTTGCGAAGGTTAAAACAACACCAACTTGACAAACCATCGTTGTGGTTTTGATGCGTAGGTAAGAACGGTTCTTGCTAAGCCCAGTAGCAGCCACGTAAAACTTGCAACAACAAAGTAGACGTCTAACTTGTTTTTGCAGGGCATGTTGTGATGTGATATGGTCAAGACATGATGCTAAATTTTATTGTATGAGATGATCATGTTTTGTAACCGAGTTATCGGCAACTGGCAGGAGCCATATGGTTGTCGCTTTATTGTATGCAATGCGATCGCCCTATAATGTTTTACTTTGTCACTAAGCGGTAGCGATAGTCGTAGAAGCATAAGATTGGAGAGACGACAACGATGCTACGATGGAGATCAAGGTGTCACGCCGGTGATGATGGTGATCATGACGGTGTTTCGGAGATGGAGATCACAAGCACAAGATGATGATGGTCATATCATATCACTTATATTGATTGCATGTGATGTTTATCTTTTATGCATCTTATCTTGCTTTAATTGACGGTAGCATTATAAGATGATCTCTCACTAAATTTCAAGATAAAAGTGTTCTCCCTGAGTATGCACCGTTGCCAAAGTTCGTCGTGCCCAGACACCATGTGATGTTCGGGTGTGATAAGCTCTACGTCCATCTACAACATGTGCAAGCCAGTTTTGCACACGCAGAATACTCGGGTTAAACTTGACGAGCCAAGCATATGCAGATATGGCCTCGGAACACTGAGACCGAAAGATCGAGCGTGAATCATATAGTAGATATGATCAACATAGTGATGTTCACCATTGAAAGCTACTCCATTTCACGTGATGATTGGTTATGGTTTTGTTGATATGGATCACGTGACCACTTACATGATTAGAGGGATGTCTATCTAAGTGGGAGTTCTTAAGTAATATGATTAATTGAACTTTAATTTATCATGAACTTAGTCCTGGTAGTATTAGCGTATCTATGTTGTAGATCAATAGCTCGCGTTTAGCTCCTCTATTTTATTTTTGATATGTTCCTAGAGAAAACTAAGTTGAAAGATGTTAGTAGCAATGATGCGGATTGGATCCGTGATCTGAGGTTTATCCTCATTGCTGCACAGAAAAATTATGTCCTTGATGCACCGCTAGGTAAGAAACCTATTGCAGGAGCAGATGCAGATGTTATGAACGTTTGGCTAGCTCAATATGATGACTACTTGATAGTTTAGTGCACCATGCTTAAACGGCTTAGAATCGGGACTTCAAAGACGTTTTGAACGTCATGGACCATATGAGATGTTCCAGGAGTTGAAGTTAATATTTCAAGCAAATGCCCGAGTTGAGAGATATGAAGTCTCCAACAAGTTCTATAGCTAAAAGATGGAGGAGAATAGCTCAAGCAATGAGCATGTGCTCAGATTGTCTGGGCACTACAATCGCTTGAATCAAGTGGGAGTTAATCTTCCAGATAAAATAGTGATTGACAGAATTCTCTAGTCACCATCACCAAGTTAGTAGAACTTCGTGATGAACTATACTATGCAAGGGATAACGGAAACAATTCCCAAGCTCTTCGTGATGCTGAAATCGACGAAGGTAGAAATCAAGAAAAACATCAAGTGTTGATGGTAAACAAAACCACTAGTTTCAAATAAAGGGACAAAGGGAAGAAAGGGGAACTTCAATAAGAACGGCAAGCAAGTTGCTGCTCAAGTGAAAAAACCCAAGTCCGGACCTAAGCCCGAAACTGAGTGCTTCTACTGCAAAGGAACTGGTCACTAGAAGCGGAACTACCCAAGTAATTGGCGTATAAGAAGGATGGCAAAGTGAACATAGGTATATTTGATATACATGTTATTGATGTGTACTTTACTAGTGTTCATAGCAACCCTCAGTATTTGATACTAGTTCAGTTGCTAAGAGTAGTAACTCGAAACGGGAGTTGCAGAATGAACAGAGACTAGTTAAGGGTGAAGTGACGATGTGTGTTGGAAGTGGTTCCAAGATTGATATGATCATCATCACACACTCCCTATACATTCGGGATTAGTGTTAAACCAAAATAAATGTTATTTGGTGTTTGCGTTGAGCATGAATATGATTTGATCATGTTTCTTGCAAAACGGTTATTCATTGAAGTTAGAGAATAATTGTTGTTCTATTTACATGAATAAAACCTTCTATGGTCATACACCCAATGAAAATGGTTCATTGGATCTCGATCGTAGTGATACACATATTCATAATATTGAAGCCAAAAGATGCAAAGTTAATAATGATAGTGCAACTTATTTGTGGCACTGCCGTTTAGGTTATATTGGTGTAAAGCGCATGAAGAAACTCCATGCTGATGGGCTTTTGGAATCACTTGATTATGAATCAATTGATGCTTGCGAACCATGCCTTATGGACAAGATGACTAAGACTCCGTTCTCCGGAACAATGGAGCGAGCAACTGACTTATTGGAAATAATACATACTGATGTATGCAGTCCGATGAGTGTTGAGGCTCGCAGTGGGTATCGTTATTTTCTGACCTTCACAGATGATTTGAGCAGATATGGGTATATCTACTTGATGAAACACAAGTCTGAAACATTTGAAAAGTTCAAAGAATTTCAGAGTGAAGTGGAGAATCATCGTAACAAAAATAAAAGTTTCTACGGTATGATCGCAGAAGTAAAATATTTGAGTTACGAGTTTGGCCTTTAGTTAAAACAATGTGAAATAGTTTCACTACTCACGCCACCTGGAACACCACAACATAATGGTGTGTCTGAACGTCATAACCGTAATATTATTGGATATAGTGCAATCTATGATGTTTCTTACCGATTAACCACTGTATTTTTGGGGTTATGCATTAGAGACAGTTGCATTCACGTTAAAAAGGGCACCATCTAAATCCGTTGAGACGACACCGTATGAATTGTGGTTTGGTAAGAAACCAAAGTTGTCGTTTCTTAAAGTTTGGGGTTACGATGCTTATAAGAAAAAGTTTCATCCTGATAAGTTCAAACCCAAATCGGAGAAATGTGTCTTCATAGGATACCCAAAAGTAACTGTTGGGTACACCTTCTATCACAGATCCGAAGACAAGATATTTGTTGCTGAGAATGGACCCTTTCTAGAGAAGGAGTTTCTCTCGAAAGAAGTGAGCGGGACGAAAGTAGAACTTGATGAGGTAACTGTACCTGCTCCCTTATTGGAAAGTAGTTCATCACAGAAATCTATTTCTATGACTCCTACACCAATTAGTGAGGAAGCTAATGATGATGATCATGTAACTTCAGATCAAGTTACTACCGAACCTCGTAGGTCAACCAGAGTGAGATCCGCACCAGAGTGGTACGGTAATCCTGTTCTGGAGGTCATGTTAATTGACCATGACGAACCTACGAACTATGAGGAAGCGATGATGAGCCCAGATTCCGTGAAATGGCTTGAGGCCATGAAATCTGAGATGGGATTCATGTATGAGAACATAGTATGGACTTTGATTGACTTGCCCGATGATCGGTGAGTCATTAAGAATAAATGGATCTTCAAGAGGAAGACATACACTGATAGTAGTGTTTCTATCTACAAAGCTCGAATTGTCGCAAAAATGTTTTCGACAAGTTCAAGGTGTTGACCACGATGAGAATTTCTCACTCGTATCGATGCTTAAAAGTCTGTCCCAATCATGTTAGCAGTTGCCGCATTTTACGAAATCTGGCAAATGGATATCAAACTACATTCCTTAATGGATTTATTAAAGAAGAGTTGTATATGATGCAACCAGAAGGTTTTGTCAATCCTAAAGATGCTAACAAAGTGAGCAAGGTCCAGCGATCCATCTATGTACTGGTGCAAGCATCTCAGAGTTTGAATATATACTTTGATGAGTTGATCAAGGCATATAATTTTATACAGACTTGTGGTGAAGACTGTATATATAAGAAAGTGAGTGGGAGCACTACAATATTTCTGATAAATATATGTGAATGACATATTGTTGATCAGAAATAATGTAGAATTTTCTGGAAAGCATAAAGGAGTATTTTAAAGGAGTTTTTTCAATAAAGACCTCGGTGAAGCTACTTACATATTGAGCATGAAGATCTATAGAGATAGATCAAGACGCTTGATAAGTTTTTTCAATGAGTACATACCTTGACAAGATTTTGAACTAGTTCAAAATGGAACAGTCAAAGAAAGAGTTCTTACCTGTGTTACAAGGTGTGAAATTGAGTAAGACTCAAAGCCCGACCACGGAAGAAGATAGAAAGAGAATGGAAGTCATTCCCTATGCCTCAGCCATAGTTTCTATAAAGTATGGCATGCTGTGTACCAGATTTATTGTATACCCTACACTGAGTTTAGCAAGGGAGTACAATAGTGATCTAGGAGTAGATCACTAGACAGCGGTCAAAATTATCCTTAGTGGAATAAGGATATGTTTCTTGATTATGGAGGTGACAAAAGGTTCATCGTAAAGGGTTACGTCGACGCAAATTTTAACACTGATCCAGATGACTCTAAAGTCTTAATGTGGATACTTTTTGAAAGTGGGAGCAATTAGCTAGAGTAGCTCCGTGCAGAGCATTGTTGACATAGAAATTTGTGAAATACATACGGATCTGAACGTGGCAGACCCGTAGGCTAAACTTCTCTCACAAGCAAAACATGATCACACCTTAGTACTCTTTGGGTGTTAATCACATAGCGATGTGAACTAGATTATTGACTCTAGTAAACCCTTTGGGTGTTGGTCACATGTGTGACGACTTGTGGACGCCCTCGATTCAATCTACACTAATCATACACGCAAATGTGTACGATCAAGATCAAGGACTCACGGGAAGATATCACAACACAACTCTAGACCCAAAATAAAATAATACAAGCTTTATATTACAAGCCACGGGCCTCGAGGGCTCGATTACATAAGCTCGAAAACACAAGAGTCAGCGGAAGCAACAATATCTGAGTACAGACATCAGTTAGACAAGTCTGCCTTAAGAAAGCTAGCACAAAAGCAACATCGATCGAAAAGGCAAGGCCCCCTGCCTGGGAGCCTCCTAACTACTCCTAGTCGTCGGCGGTCTTCACGTAGTAGTAGGCATCCTCTGGGTAGTAGTAGTCATCGGTGGCGTCGTATGGATCCTGGGATCCGTCATCTGGTCGCAACAATCGGGTATGGGGGAAAAGAAGTAGCAAAGCAACCGTGAGTACTCATCCAAAGTACTCGCAAGACTTACATCAGATCTAAACTAAGTATGCATATGTATCAAAGGAATGGGTTGTATCTGTTGGGTTTCGTAGTAATTTCAAAAAAATTTCTACGCACACGCAAGATCATGTGATGCATAGCAACGAGGGGAGAGTGTGATCTACATACCTAGTAGATCGACAACGGAAGCGTTTGGTTGATGTAGTCGTACGTCTTCACAATCCAACCGATCAAGTACCGAAACTACGGCACCTCCGAGTTCGAGCACACGTTCATCTCGATGACGATCCCCGGACTCCGATCCAGCAAAGTGTCGGGGAAGAGTTCCATCAGCACGACGGCATGGTGAAGATCTTGATGCACTACAACAGCAGGGCTTTGCCTAAACTCCGCTACAGTATTATCGAGGACTATGGTGGCTGGGGGCGCCGCACACGGCTAAGGAATAGATCACGTGGATCAACTTGTGTGTTTCTGGGGTGCCTCTGCCTCAGTATATAAAGGACCAAAGTGGGGAAGGCTGGCCGGCCACATAGGGCGCGCCAGGAGAGTCCTACTCCCTCTAGGAGTAGGATTCCCCCCCAATCCTAGTTGGAATAGGATTCGCGGAGGGGGAAAAGAGAGAGGGGGGGGCACCTCTCCTTGTCCTAATAGGACTAGGGGAGGGAGGGAGGCGCGCAGCCCATCTTGGGCAGCCCCTTCTCTTTTCCACTAAGGCCCACTAAGGCCCATATAGCTCCCGGGGGGGTTCCGGTAACCTCCCGGTACTCCGGTAAAATCCCGATTTCACCCGGAACACTTCCGATATCCAAACATAGGCTTCCAATATATCAATATTTATGTCTCGACCATTTCGAGACTCCTCGTCATGTCCGTGATCACATCCGGGACTCCGAACAACCTTCGGTACATCAAAATGCATAAACTCATAATATAACTGTCATCGTAACCTTAAGCGTGCGGACCCTATGGGTTCGAGAACAATGTAGACATGACCGAGACACGTCTCCTGTCAATAACCAATAGCGGGACCTGGATGCCCATATTGGCTCCTACATATTCTACGAAGATCTTTATCGGTCAGACCGCATAACAACATACGTTGTTCCCTTTGTCATCGGTATGTTACTTGCCCGAGATTCGATCGTCGGTATTCCAATACCTAGTTCAATCTCGTTACCGGAAAGTCTCTTTACTCGTTCTGTAATACATCATCCCGCAACTAACTCATTTAGTTGCAATGCTTGCAAGGCTTAAGTGATGTGCATTACCGAGAGGGCCCAGAGATACCTCTCCGACAATCGGAGTGACAAAACCTAATCTCGAAATACGCCAACCCAACATGTACCTTTGGAGACACCTGTAGTACTCCTTTATAATCACCCAGTTACCTTGTGACGTTTGGTAGTACCCAAAGTGTTCCTCCGGTAAACGGGAGTTGCATAATCTCATAGTTATAGGAACATGTATAAGTCATGAAGAAAGCAATAGCAACATACTAAATGATCGGGTGCTAAGCTAATGGAATGGGTCAAGTTAATCAGATCATTCTCTTAATGATGTGATCCCGTTAATCAAATAACAACTCATTGTTCATGGTTAGGAAACATAACCATCTTTGATTAACGAGCTAGTCAAGTAGAGGCATACTAGTGACACTTTGTTTGTCGATGTATTCACACATGTATTATGTTTCCGGTTAATACAATTCTAGCATGAATAATAAACATTTATCATGATTATAAGGAAATAAATAATAACTTTATTATTGCCTCTAGGGCATATTTCCTTCAGTCTCCTACTTGCACTAGAGTCAATAATCTAGATTACACCGTAATGATTCTAACACCCATGGAGCCTTGGTGCTGGTCATGTTTTGCTCGTGGAAGAGGCTTAGTCAATGGGTCTGCAACATTCAGATCCATATGTATCTTGCAAATCTCTATGTCTCCCACCTGGACTAGATCCCGGATGGAATTGAAGCGTCTCTTGATGTGCTTGGTTCTCTTGTGAAATCTGGATTCCTTTGCCAAGGCAATTGCACCAGTATTGTCACAAAAGATTTTCATTGGACCCGATGCACTAGGTATGACACCTAGATCGGATATGAACTCCTTCATCCAGACTCCTTCATTTGCTGCTTCCGAAGCAGCTATGTACTCCGCTTCATATGTAGATCCCGCTACAACGCTTTGTTTAGAACTGCACCAACTGACAGCTCCACCGTTTAATGTAAAGACGTATCCGGTTTGCGATTTAGAATCGTCCGGATCAGTGTCAAAGCTTGCATCAACGTAACCATTTACGACGAGCTCTTTGTCACCTCCATATACGAGAAGCATATCCTTAGTCCTTTTTCAGGTATTTCAGGATGTTCTTGACCGCTGTCCAGTGATCCACTCCTGGATTACTTTGGTACCTCCCTGCTCGACTTATAGCAAGGCACACATCAGGTCTGGTACACAGCATTGCATACATGATAGATCCTATCGCTGATGCATAGGGAACATCTTTCATATTCTCTCTATCTTCTGCAGTGGTCGGGCATTGAGTCTTACTCAATTTCACACCTTGTAACACAGGCAAGAATCCTTTCTTTGCTTGATCCATTTTGAACTTATTCAAAATTTTGTCAAGGTATGTTGTTTGTGAAAGTCCAATTAAGCGTTTTGACCTATCTCTACAGATCTTAATGCCTAATATGTAAGCAGCTTCACCGAGGTCTTTCATTGAAAAACTCTTATTCAAGTATCCCTTTATGCTATCCAGAAATTCTATATCATTTCCAATTAATAATATGTCATCCACATATAATATCAGAAATGCTACAGAGCTCCCACTCACTTTCTTGTAAATACAGGCTTCTCCAAAAGTCTGTATAAAACCAAATGCTTTGATCACACTATCAAAACGTTTATTCCAACTCCGAGAGGCTTGCACCAGCCCATAAATGGATCGCTGGAGCTTGCACACTTTGTTAGCTCCCTTTGGATCGACAAAACCTTTTGGTTGCATCATATACAACTCTTCTTCCAGAAATCCATTCAGGAATGCAGTTTTGTCATCCATCTGCCAAATTTCATAATCATAAAATGCGGCAATTGCTAACATGATTCGGACAGACTTAAGCATCGCTACGGGTGAGAAGGTCTCATCGTAGTCAATCCCTTGAACTTGCCGAAAACCTTTTGCGACAAGTCGAGCTTTGTAGACAGTAATATTACCGTCAGCGTCAGTCTTCTTCTTGAAGATGCATTTATTCTCAATTGCTTGCCGATCATCGGGCAAGTCAACCAAAGTCCATACTTTGTTCTCATAAATGGATCCCATCTCAGATTTCATGGCTTCAAGCCACTTTGCGGAATCTGGGCTCACCATTGCTTCTTCATAGTTCGTAGGTTCATCATGATCTAGCATCATGACTTCCAGAACGGGATTACCGTACCACTCTGGCGCGGATCTTACTCTGGTTGATCTACGAGGTTCAGTAGTATCTTGTTCTGAAGTTTCATGATCATTATTATTGACTTCCTCACTAACTGGTGTAGGTGTCACAGAAACAGTTTTCTGTGATGTACTACTTTCCAATAAGGGAGC
Organism: Triticum urartu; assembly: GCF_003073215.2. Classification (NCBI taxonomy): domain Eukaryota; kingdom Viridiplantae; phylum Streptophyta; class Magnoliopsida; order Poales; family Poaceae; genus Triticum; species Triticum urartu. The sequence continues at coordinate 84,360,700 of NC_053023.1, forward strand.
AGGTATAGTTACCTCGTCAAGTTCTACTTTCCTCCCACTCACTTCTTTCGAGAGAAACTCCTTCTCCAGAAAGTTTCCGAATTTAGCAACAAAAGTCTTGCCTTCGGATCTGTGATAGAAGGTGTATCCAATAGTTTCCTTTGGATATCCTATGAAGACACATTTCTCCAATTTGGGTTCGAGCTTATCAGGTTGAAGTTTTTTCACATAAGCATCGCAGCCCCAAACTTTTAGAAACGACAACTTTGGTTTCTTGCCAAACCACAGTTCATAAGGCGTCGTCTCAACGGATTTTGATGGTGCCCTATTTAACGTGAATGTGGCCGTCTCTAGAGCGTATCCCCAAAACGATAGCGGTAAATCAGTAAGAGACATCATAGATCGCACCATATCCAGTAAAGTACGATTACGACGTTCGGACACACCATTACGCTGAGGTGTTCCGGGTGGCGTGAGTTGCGAAACTATTCCAAATTTTTTCAAATGTACACCAAACTCGTAACTCAAATATTCTCCTCCACGATCAGATCGTAGAAACTTTATTTTCTTGTTACGATGATTTTCAACTTCACTCTGAAATTCCTTGAACTTTTCAAATGTTTCAGACTTATGTTTCATTAAGTAGATATACCCATATCTGCTTAAATCATCTGTGAAGGTGAGAAAATAACGATATCCGCCACGAGCCTCAATATTCATCGGACCACATACATCTGTATGTATGATTTCCAACAAATCTGTTGCTCTCTCCATAGTACCGGAGAACGGCGTTTTGGTCATCTTGCCCATGAGGCACGGTTCGCAAGTACCAAGTGATTCATAATCAAGTGGTTCCAAAAGTCCATCAGAATGGAGTTTCTTCATGCGCTTTACACCGATATGACCTAAACGGCAGTGCCACAAATAAGTTGCACTCTCATTATCAACTCTGCATCTTTTGGCTTCAACATTATGAATATGTGTGTTACTACTATCGAGATTCATCAAAAATAGACCACTCTTCAAGGGTGCATGACCATAAAAGATATTACTCATATAAATAGAACAACCATTATTCTCTGATTTAAATGAATAACCGTCTCGCATCAAACAAGATCCAGATATAATGTTCATGCTTAACGCTGGCACCAAATAACAATTATTTAGGTCTAATACTAATCCCGAAGGTAGATGTAGAGGTAGCGTGCCGACTGCGATCACATCGACTTTGGAACCGTTTCCCACGCGCATCGTCACCTCGTCCTTAACCAATCTTCGCTTGATCCGTAGTCCCTGTTTCGAGTTGCAAATATTAGCAACAGAACCAGTATCAAATACCCAGGTGCTACTGCGAGCATTAGTAAGGTACACATCAATAACATGTATATCACATATACCTTTGTTCACCTTGCCATCCTTCTTATCCGCCAAATACTTGGGGCAGTTCCGCTTCCAGTGACCAGTCTGCTTGCAATAGAAGCACTCAGTTTCAGGCTTAGGTCCAGGTTTGGGTTTCTTCTCTTGAGTAGAAACTTGCTTGCCGTTCCTTTTTGAAGTTCCCCTTGTTCCCTTTGCCCTTTTTCTTGAAACTAGTGGTCTTGTTGACCATAAACACTTGATGCTCCTTCTTGATTTCTACCTCCGCAGCTTTCAGCATCGCGAAGAGCTCGGGAATAGTCTTGTTCATCCCTTGCATATTATAGTTCATCACGAAGCTCTTGTAGCTTGGTGGCAGTGATTGAAGAATTCTGTCAATGACGCAATCATCTGGAAGATTAACTCCCAATTGAATCAAGTGATTATTATACCCAGACATTTTGAGTATATGCTCACTGACAGAACTGTTCTCCTCCATCTTGCAGCTATAGAACTTATTGGAGACTTCATATCTCTCAATCCGGGCATTTGCTTGAAATATTAACTTCAACTCCTGGAACATCTCATATGCTCCATGACGTTCAAAACGTCGTTGAAGTCCCGATTCTAAGCTGTAAAGCATGGCACACTGAACTATCGAGTAGTCATCAGCTTTGCTCTGCCAGACGTTCATAACATCCGGCGTTGCTCCTGCAGCAGGCCTGGCACCCAGCGGTGCTTCCAGGACGTAATTCTTCTGTGCAGCAATGAGGATAATCCTCAAGTTACGGACCCAGTCCGTGTAATTTCTACCATCATCTTTCAATTTTGCTTTCTCAAGGAACGCATTAAAATTCAACGGAACAACAGCACGAGCCATCTATCTACAATCAAACATAAACAAGCAAGATACTAATCAGGTACTAAGTTTCATGATAAATTTAAGTTCAGTTAATCAAATTAATTAAAGAACTCCCACTTAGATAGACATCCCTCTAATCCTCTAAGTGATTACGTGATCCAAATCAACTAAACCATAACCGATCATCACGTGAGATGGAGTAGTTTTCAATGGTGAACATCGTTATGTTGATCATATCTACTATATGATTCACGCTCGACCTTTCGGTCTCCGTGTTCCGAGGCCATATCTGTATATGCTTGGCTCGTCAAGTATAACCTGAGTATTCCGCGTGTGCAACTGTTTTGCACCAGTTGTATTTGAACGTAGAACCTATCACACCCGATCATCACGTGGTGTCTCAGCACGAAGAACTTTCGCAACGGTGCATACTCAGGGAGAACACTTCTTGATAATTTAGTGAGAGATCATCTTATAATGCTACCGTCAATCAAAGCAAGATAAGATGCATAAAATGATAAACATCACATGCAATCAATATAAGTGATATGATATGGCCATCATCATCTTGTGCTTGTGATCTCCATCTCCGACGCACCGTCGTGATCACCATCGTCACTGGCGTGACACCTTGATCTCCATCGTAGCATCATTGTCGTCTCGCCAAGCTTGTGCTTCTACGACTATCGCTACCGCTTAGTGATAAAAGTAAAGCATTACATCGCGATTGCATTGCATACAATAAAATGATAACCATAAGGCTCCTGCCAGTTGCCGATAACTCGGTTACAAAACATGATCATCTCATACAGTAAAATTCAGCATCATGTCTTGACCATATCACATCACAACATGCCCTGCAAAAACAAGTTAGACGTCCTCTACTTTGTTGTTGCAAGTTTTACGTGGCTGCTACGGGCTTAAGCAAGAACCAATCTTACCTACGCATCAAGACCACAACGATAGTTTGTAAATTTGACTCCGTTTTAACCTTCGCAAGGACCGGGCGTAGCCATACTCGGTTCAACTAAAGTTGGAGAGACAGTCGCCCGCAAGCCACCTATGTGCAAAGCACGTCGGGGGAACCGGTCTCGCGTCAGCGTACGCGTAATGTTGGTCCGGGTCGTCTCGTCCAACAATGCCGCCGAACCAAAGTATGACATGCTGGTAGGCAGTATGACTTATATCGCCCACAACTCACTTGTGTTCTACTCGTGCATATAACATCAACATAAATAACCTAGGCTCGGATGCCACTGTTGGGTTTCGTAGTAATTTCAAAAAATTTCCTACGCACACGCAAGATCATGTGATGCATAGCAACAAGGGGAGAGTGTGATCTACATACCTAGTAGATCAACAACGGAAGCGTTTGGTTGATGTAGTCGTACGTCTTCACGATCCAACCGATCAAGTACCGAAACTACGGCACCTCCGAGGTCGAGCACACGTTCAGGTCGATGACGATCCCCGGACTCCGATCCAGCAAAGTGTCGGGGAAGAGTTCCGTCAGCACGACCGCGTGGTGACGATCTTGATGCACTATAGCAGCAGGGCTTCGCCTAAACTCCGCTACAGTATTATCGAGGACTATGGTGGCTGGGGGCGCCGCACACGGCTAAGGAATAGATCACGTGGATCAACTTGTGTGTTTCTTAGGGTGCCTCTGCCTCAGTATATAAAGGACCAAAGGGGGGAGGCTGGCCGGCCACATAGGCGCGCAGGGAGAGTCCTACTCCCTCTGGGAGTAGGATTCCCCCCCCCCAATCCTAGTTGGAATAGGATTCGCGGGGGGGAAAAGAGAGAGGGGCGGCCACCTCTCCTTGTCCTAATAGGACTAGGGGAGGGAGGGAGGCGCGCAGCCCATCTTGGGCAGCCCCTTCTCTTTTCCACTAAGGCCCTAAGGCCCATATAGCTCCCGGGGGGTTCCGGTAACCTCCCGGTACTCCGGTAAAATCCCGATTTCACCCGGAACACTTCCGATATCCAAACATAGGCTTCCAATATATCAATCTTTATGTCTCGACCATTTCGAGACTCCTCGTCATGTCCGTGATCACATCCGGGACTGAACAACCTTCGGTACATCAAATGCATAAACTCATAATATAACTGTCATCGTAACCTTAAGCGTGCGGACCCTACGGGTTCGAGAACAATGTAGACATGACCGAGACACGTCTCCGGTCAATAACCAATAGCGGGACCTGGATGCCCATATTGGCTCCTACATATTCTACGAAGATCTTTATCGGTCAGACCGCATAACAACATACGTTGTTCCCTTTGTCATCGGTATGTTACTTTCCCGAGATTCGATCGTCGGTATCCAATACCTAGTTCAATCTCGTTACCGGCAAGTCTCTTTACTCGTTTCCGTAATACATCATCCCGCAACTAACTCATTAGTTGCAATGCTTGCAAGGCTTGATGTGCATTACCGAGAGGGCCCAGAGATACCTCTCCGACAATCGGAGTGACAAAACCTAATCTCGAAATACGCCAACCCAACATGTACCTTTGGAGACACCTGTAGTACTCCTTTATAATCACCTAGTTACCTTGTGACGTTTGGTAGTACCCAAAGTGTTCCTCCGGTAAACGGGAGTTGCATAATCTCATAGTTATAGGAACATGTATAAGTCATGAAGAAAGCAATAGCAACATACTAAATGATCGGGTGCTAAGCTAATGGAATGGGTCATGTCAATCAGATCATTCTCTTAATGATGTGATCCCGTTAATAAAATAACAACTCATTGTTCATGGTTAGGAAACATAACCATCTTTGATTAACGAGCTAGTCAAGTAGAGGCATACTAGTGACACTTTGTTTGTCGATGTATTCACACATGTATTATGTTTCCGGTTAATACAATTCTAGCATGAATAAGAAACATTTATCATGATTATAAGGAAATAAATAATAACTTTATTATTGCCTCTAGGGCATATTTCCTTCAGTATCTGTGGCTAAACTGCAGAATGCTAGAAGGGAAGGGGAAAGCCTAGCCTATCGAAGACTAGCATCTTCTGGAACCCACCATCTTGCAGCAACAGGAGGGAGTAGAGTAGCATAAAGTAAAGTAGCAGTAGTGTTATCAACCTCGGCCAGAGATCCTTTCTCGACTCCCCGCGAGAAAGCAATTCCAGAGCCATACTATCCAGTTATCATCACAATCCAATTCTCACCACCATCCAGTTCTCATCACAAGGATCCAGTTCTAGTTGTATCGATCGGGATACAACTCCAAGTGTCCGTTACCGTAGGACAGGCTACCGATAGATGTTTTCTTCCCTGCAGGGGTGCACCAACTTACCCACCACACTCGATTAACTCCGGCTGGACACACTTTCCTGGGTCATGCCCGGCCTCGGCCAAACAATACGCCGCAGCCCGACCTAGGCTTAATAGAGAGGCCAGCACGCCGGACTAAACCTATGCCCCCAGGGGTCATGGGCCATCTCCCCGGGAACTCCTGCACGTTGCGTACGCGGCGGGTGAGCAGACCTAGCTACCTCCTTTAACAAGGCAGAAGCTTACGCAGTCCAACCCGGCGCGCGCCGCTCAGTCGCTGACGTCTATTAAGCTTCGGCTGATGCATACGACGCAGAACGCCCATACTATGCCCACGTGATGGTTAGTGCTATCAGGCCAGAGGCCCCTCGGATCTAATATCCAAATCGTAGTGGATTAGGAACGCGCGGTAACGAGGAGAGACTCATGATTGATGTGACCCCGTCGCCCCGTCTCGAGTACTTGCGGCAAGGGCTAAGAATGCCCGGCCACGCCTCGTAAGTATCTCGCGGGCACCTTCCAGGTCAACCCGACTCCACATCACTCGCTATTAAGCTCGCGCGGGTACCCCTCAGGGCTGACCCGTCTTTAGTAACATGGCTCAGTGCAAAGTCGTAGTAACCATAGTAACTGTGTGTCTAACACCAAGGGGAAAACCTGAGGAATCACCCTCGATGAAATCCACTTGATGTTATCATCAAGGTGAACATAAGAGGATCGACCCTCGAGGTTCACACTTGAGGGGTTGCACGACAGAGCCATAACGGAAGTGGTTAAGGAGGAAATCACCCTCGATGACCACAATCGTATAGCTACACTACAGAGATCTCATCAGGAGTGATGTAAGAGGTTCCACCCTCGGCACTCGATGGTAACTCTGCAGAGTCGTACAACTTGGTGGGGTGATGTGCGGTCTCGGGGCCTGGACATCGATCACGTTGATCGAGTCATCGAACATAAAGCGAGGCAACTGGGACAAGGTGGGGTTACTGATGGATCTCTAACCAACCTATACTAAGCAGTTTAGGATAAGCAGGTAAGGTATGTAAGCAGGTAACAACAACAGGCTATGCATCAGAGTAGAATCATACAGAAAGCAGTAGCAGTTCTAATGCAAGCATGAGAGGGAAAGAAATAGGCGATATCAGAATGCTCAAGGGGGGTTTGCTTGCGTGGAAGCTCTGCTGTAAATGAAGAAGGGTCGTCGGAGACGTAGTCGATCACAGGGGCATCGACAACGGTCTCGGGATCTACCGAAAAGAAGTAAAGGAGGGGGAACATAATAAATAACAAAGCAACAAAGCATGACAAAGCAAAACATTGCGTTGGGGGTGACCTAACGCGATGCTACATGTTGCAGACGAAGTGAGAAAATAACTGGAATGTTTTCCCGGTTTCGGACATCTGTTAGACAGATGAACCGGAGGGAAAGGTTCCATGTTTGCAGTGATGGAGACATCTGACAGGTATTTGGATAGCGTATTCGGGTTCGTCTCATTTTTCTGGTCAACTTTCATGTAGAAAACTTTTTCATCGGAGCTACGGTTTATTTTCTATGATTATCTAAAGTTTTAAAAGATTTCTGCAATTACTGGAATTATCTTAAATTCGAAAATAAAAGTGCTGATTCTTTTTATACCTAGACTGCGCTAGCCAGAGTAGCAAGAGCCATAGACAAGTGGGGCCTGGGTCAAAGTCAACACAGTCAAACTGACTGGTCAACAAGGTCAGTGGTACCCAGCTGTCATAGTCACATGAGCAACTTAAAAGAATTAACTAATTTAGTTAGGGGGGTGGGTCCTGCTGTCATAGACAGAACCTGAATTAGATTCATTTAATTCGATTATTTAAGCGAAGTGGCCCTCACGTCATACTCTACTAGTTGAACTAGCTAAGCAATTAGACTAATCTAACTTAGTACAGTATAATAGACAGGGCCAACCCCATGTGTGCACACACGCACAGCACGGGAGCCACGGGCCATGGCTACGGCCAGTCGGCCACTGCCCAGGCGAGCGCGGGTGCTACCAGGGGGCGCCGGCTCATGTGGGTGTGGGTGTGGATGCGCGTGCGCTGCGCGGCTGGGGTGCACGCAGGCGGGTACGGCGGCGGGTGCGGGCAGCAGCGGCGCAACAGCAGTAGCACGGCAGAAGGAGCGTAGCAAGTACCAGTGGTAGCAGGCAGCAGCATCAACAGAGGAGCGATAAGAGCATCAGCAGGGCAGCGGGCAACAGGCTTCAAGCGGCAGCAGCAGTACAAGAGCGGGGCACGGCGGCGAGTGCAGGTCGGCCCAAGGGAGTAGCGACGCGGTTGCGCGCGGGTCGCAACCGGGGCGCGGCCACGCGTAGGAACAGGCACGTACGCGTACACTGGGGCTCGAACGTGGCCATGGAAGAGGACAACCAATCTTGGGTACGATGGCAAACAACAACGAATAAAAGGATGGGTAGGGGATTTGGCGTGGCTCACCGAGAGGAGGGGCGGAGACGTGCTCGAGACTGCCAGGGTGGCGCAGTTGTGCAAATCGACGATGAGGCAGCTGTAGATTCCGGCGAGGGGGACGGGCATGGGCGGCGATGCAGGGTGTTTCGGCCTCGATCTCGTGGCGTCGAGGACGGAGAGGACGCCTACAGAGCTTATGGACACGCCGTCTTGGCGAGATGCGGCCAACGACCACAAAAGCGACGAGGCGGCGGCGACCACGTCTCTGGCGCGAGCTGTTGGGATGAAAGCGGCGCGAGGGAGAAGGAAGGGAGGAGCTAGGGTTGTCCGCGGGGTCGAGGGCAGTTCTTGTAGGTCACCGGGGTGCGGCGGATGGCCGGCACGTGGCCATCCGCGGCCACGAGCGGCTGCACGGCGTCCACCGTGCCCTCTGTGAACAGAGGAAGGAGATAGTGCGGTTGGGCTGACGGGGCCTCCTAGCCACATGGGCCTAGTGCATGTAGTTTAGGTTTGCTTTCTCCTTTAAAAAAAAACTCTCTCAGTTGCTAGAGGAAATAATAAAGTTATTGTTTATTTCCTTATATCATGATAAATGTTTATTATTCATGCTAGAATTGTATTAACCGGAAACATGATACATGTGTCAATACATAGACAAACATAGTGTCACTAGTATGCCTCTACTTGACTAGCTCGTTGATCAAAGATGGTTATGTTTCCTAACCATAGACATGAGTTGTCATTTGATTAACGGGATCACATCATTAGGAGAATGATGTGATTGACTTGAACCATTCCGTTAGCTTAGCATTTAATCATTTAGTATGTTGTTATTGCTTTCTTCATGACTTATACATGTTCCTATGACTATGAGATTATGCAACTCCCATTTACCGAAGAACACTTTGTGTGCTACCAAACGTCACAACGTAACTGGATGATTATAAAGGTGCTCTACAGGTGTCTCCGAAGGTACTTGTTGGGTTGGCGTATTTCGAGATTAGGATTTGTCACTCCGATTGTCGGAGAGGTATCGCTGGGCCCACTCGGTAATGCACATCACTATAAGCCTTGCAAGCATTGCAACTAATGAGTTAGTTGCGGGATGATGTATTACGGAACAAGTAAAGAGACTTGCCGGTAACGAGATTGAACTAGGTATTGAGATACCGACGATCGAATCTCGGGCAAGTAACATACCGATGACAAAGGGAACAACATATGTTGTTATGCGGTCTGACCGATAAAGATCTTCGTAGAATATGTAGGAGCCAATATGGGCATCCAGGTCCCGCTATTGGTTATTGACCAGAGAGGTGTCTCGGTCATGTCTACATAGTTCTCGAACCCGTAGGGTCCGCACGCTTAACGTTCATTGACGTATAGTACTATGAGTTATGTATGTCGGTGACCGAATGTTGTTCGTAGTTTCAGATGAGATCACGGATATGACGAGGAACTATGAAATGGTCCAAAAGTAAATATTGATATGTGGATAGTAGTGTTTGATCTCTGGAAGGGTTCCGGAATTCGCCGGAAGGGGTTCCGGATGTTTCCCGAAATGTTTGGGCACGAGAACACTTTATCTGGGCCAAAGGGGAAAGCCCACGAGGTTTTTGGAAAGCGCAAAAGGAAGTTTTGCGGAGTGCAGGGGCCAGACGCCAGGGTCCCTGGCGTCTGGGTTCGGACGCCGGGAACCCTGGCGTCTGGCCCTGGAGTCCGAGAAGGACTCTTGCCTTTCGGTTGAAACCGACTTTGTGGAGGCTTTTACTCCAAGTTTCGACCCCAAGGCTCAACATATAAATAGAGGGGCAGGGCTAGCACCCAGGAGACATCAAGAAACACCAAGCCGTGTGCTGGCTACCCCGTCCCCTGTAGTTTATCCTCCATCATAGTTTTCGTAGTGCTTAGGCGAAGCCCTGCGAAGATTGTTCTTCACCAACACCGTCACCACGCCGTCGTGCTGCCGGAACTCATCTACTACTTCACCCCTCTTGCTGGATCGAGAAGGCGAGGACGTCACCAAGCCGAACGTGTGCAGAACTCGGAGGTGCCGTGCCTTCGGTACTTGGATCGGTCGGATCGTGAAGACGTACGACTACATCAACCGCGTTGATATAACGCTTCCGATTTCGGTCTACGAGGGTACGTAGACATACTCTCCCCTCTCGTTGCTATGCATCACCATGATCCTGTGTGTGCGTAGGAATTTTTTTGAAATTACTACGTTCCCCAACAGTGGCACCGGAGCCAGGTTTTATGCATAGATGTCATATGCACGAGTAGAACACAAGTGAGTTGTGGGCGATATAAGTCATACTGTTTACCAGCATGTCATACTTTGGTTCGGCGGTATTGTTGGATGAATCGGCCGGACCGACATTACGCGTACGCTTACGCGAGACTGGTTTTACCAACGTGCTTTGCACACAGGTGGCTGGCGGGTGTCAGTTTCTCCAACTTTAGTTGAACCGAGTGTGGCTACGCCCGGTCCTTGCGAAGGTTAAAACATCACCAACTTGACAAACCATCGTTGTGGTTTTGATGCGTAGGTAGGAACGGTTCTTGCTAAGCCCAGTAGCAGCCACGTAAAACTTGCAACAACAAAGTAGACGTCTAACTTGTTTTTGTAGGGCATTTTGTGATGTGATATGGTCAAGACATGATGCTAAATTTTATTGTATGAGATGATCATGTTTTGTAACCGAGTTATCGGCAACTGGCAGGAGCCATAGGGTTGTCGCTTTATTGTATGCAATGCGATCGCCCTATAATGCTTTACTTTGTCACTAAGCGGTAGTGATAGTCCTAGAAGCATAATATTGGAGAGACGACAATGATGCTACGATGGAGATCAAGGTGTCACGCCGGTGACGATGGTGATCATGACGGTGCTTCTGAGATGGAGATCACAAGCACAAGATGATGATGGCAATATCATATCACTTATCTTGATTGCATGTGATGTTTATCTTTTATGCATCTTATCTTGCTTTAATTGACGGTAGCATTATAAGATGATCTCTCACTAAATTTCAAGATAAAAGTGTTCTCCCTGAGTATGCACTGTTGCCAAAGTTCGTCGTGCCCAGACACCACGTGATGTTCGGGTGTGATAAGCTCTACGTCCATCTACAACATGTGCAAGCCAGTTTTGCACATGCAGAATACTCAGGTTAAACTTGACGAGCCAAGCATATGCAGATATGGCCTCGGAACAGTGAGACCGAAAGGTCGAGCGTGAATCATATAGTAGATATGATCAACATAGTGATGTTCACCATTGAAAGCTACTCCATTTCACGTGATGATCGGTTATGGTTTTGTTGATATGGATCACGTGATCACTTAGATGATTAGAGGGATGTCTATCTAAGTGGGAGTTCTTAAGTAATATGATTAATTGAACTTTAATTTATCATGAACTTAGTCCTGGTAGTATTAGCATATCTATGTTGTAGATCAATAGCTCGCGTTTAGCTCCTCTATTTTATTTTTGATATGTTCCTAGAGAAAACTAAGTTGAAAGATGTTAGTAGCAATGATGCGGATTGGATTCGTGATCTGAGGTTTATCCTCATTGCTGCACAGAAAAATTATGTCCTTGATGCACCGCTAGGTAACAAACCTATTGCAGGAGCAGATGCAGATGTTATGAACGTTTGGCTAGCTCAATATGATGACTACTTGATAGTTTAGTGCACCATGCTTAAACGGCTTAGAATCGGGACTTCAAAGACGTTTTGAACGTCATGGACCATATGAGATGTTTCAGGAGTTGAAGTTAACATTTCAAGCAAATACCCGAGTTGAGAGATATGAAGTCTCCAACAAGTTATATAGCTAAAAGATGGAGGAGAATAGCTCAAGCAATGAGCATGTTCTCAGATTGTCTGGGTACTACAATCGCTTGAATCAAGTGGGAGTTAATCTTCCAGATAAAATAGTGATTGACAGAATTCTCTAGTCACCATCACCAAGTTAGTAGAACTTCGTGATGAAATATAATATGCAAGGGATAACAGAAACAATTCCCAAGCTCTTCGTGATGCTGAAATCGACGAAGGTAGAAATCAAGAAAAACATCAAGTGTTGATGGTAAACAAAACCACTAGTTTCAAATAAAGGGACAAAGGGAAGAAAGGGGAACTTTAAGAAGAACGGCAAGCAAGTTGCTGCTCAAGTGAAAAAACCCAAGTCTGGACCTAAGCCTGAAACTGAGTGCTTCTACTGCAAAGGAACTGGTCACTGGAAGCGGAACTACCCAAGTAATTGGCGGATAAGAAGGATGGCAAAGTGAACATAGGTATATTTGATATACATGTTATTGATGTGTACTTTACTAGTGTTCATAGAAACCCCTCAGTATTTGATACTAGTTCAGTTGCTAAGAGTAGTAACTCAAAATGGGAGTTGCAGAATGAACAGAGACTAGTTAAGGGTGAAGTGAAGATGTGTGTTGGAAGTGGTTCCAAGATTGATATGATCATCATCGCACACTCCCTATACATTCAGGATTAGTGTTAAACCAAAATAAATGTTATTTGGTGTTTGCATTGAGCATGAATATGATTTGATCATGTTAATTACAAAACGGTTATTCATTGAAGTTAGAGAATAATTGTTGTTCTATTTACATGAATAAAACCTTCTATGGTCATACACCCAATGAAAATGGTTCATTGGATCTCGATCGTAGTGATACACATATTCATAATATTGAAGCCAAAAGATACAAAGTTAATAATGATAGTGCAACTTATTTGTGGCACTGCCGTTTAGGTTATATTGGTGTAAAGCGCATGAAGAAACTCCATGCTGATGGGCTTTTGGAATCACTTGATTATGAATCAATTGATGCTTGCGAACCATGCCTTATGGACAAGATGACTAAGACTCCGTTCTCCGGAACAATGGAGCGATCAACTGACTTATTGGAAATAATACATACTGATGTATGCAGTCCGATGAGTGTTGAGGCTCGCGGCGGGTATCGTTATTTTCTGACATTCACAGATGATTTGAGCAGATATGGGTATATCTACTTGATGAAACACAAGTCTGAAACATTTGAAAAGTTCAAAGAATTTCAGAGTGAAGCGGAGAAACATCGTAACAAAAATAAAAGTTTCTACGATATGATCGCAGAAGTAAAATATTTGAGTTACGAGTTTGGCCTTCAGTTAAAACAATGTGAAATAGTTTCACTACTCACGCCACCTGGAACACCACAGCATAATGGTGTGTCTGAACGTCATAACCGTACTCTTATTGGATATAGTGCAACCTATGATGTTTCTTACCGATTAACCACTGTATTTTGGGGTTATGCATTAGAGACAGCTGCATTCACGTTAAAAAGGGAACCATCTAAATCCGTTGAGACGACACCGTATGAACTGTGGTTTGGCAAGAAACCAAAGTTGTCGTTTCTTAAAGTTTGGGGTTATGATGCTTATAAGAAAAAGTTTCATCCTGATAAGTTCAAACCCAAATCGGAGAAATGTGTCTTCATAGGATACCCAAAAGTAATTGTTGGGTACACCTTCTATCACAGATCCGAAGACAAGATATTTGTTGCTGAGAATGGATCCTTTCTAGAGAAGGAGTTTCTCTCAAAAGAAGTGGGTGGGAGGAAAGTAGAACTTGATGAGGTAACTGTACCTGCTCCCTTATTGGAAAGTAGTTCATCACAGAAATCTGTTTCTGTGACTCCTACACCAATTAGTGAGGAAGCTAATGATGATGATCATGTAACTTCAGATCAAGTTACTACCAAACCTCGTAGGTCAACCAGAGTGAGATCCACACCAGAGTGGTACGGTAATCCTGTTCTGGAGGTCATGTTAATTGACCATGACGAACCTACAAACTATGAGGAAGCGATGATGAGCCCAGATTCCGCGAAATGGCTTGAGGCCACGAAATCTGAGATGGGATCCTTGTATGAGAACAAAGTATGGACTTTGATTGACTTGCCCGATGATCGTTGAGTCATTAAGAATAAATGGATCTTCAAGAGGAAGACAAACGCTGATAGTAGTGTTACTATCTACAAAGCTCGAATTGTCGCAAAAATGTTCTCGACAAGTTCAAGGTGTTGACCACGATGAGAATTTCTCACTCGTATCGATGCTTAAAAGTCTGTCCCAATCATGTTAGCAGTTGCCGCATTTTATGAAATCTGGCAAATGGATATCAAACTACATTCCTTAATGGATTTATTAAAGAAGAGTTGTATATGATGCAACGGGAAGGTTTTGTCAATCCTAAAGATGCTAACAAAGTGAGCAAGCTCCAGCGATCCATCTATGGACTGGTGCAAGCATCTCGAAGTTGGAATATATACTTTGATGAGTTGATCAAAGCATATAATTTTATACAGACTTGTGGTGAAGCTTGTATATATAAGAAAGTGAGTGGGAGCACTACAATATTTCTGATAAATATATGTGAATGACATATTGTTGATCGGAAATAATGTAGAATTTTCTGGAAAGCATAAAGGAGTATTTTAAAGGAGTTTTTTCAATAAAGACCTTGGTGAAGCTACTTACATATTGAGCATGAAAATCTATAGAGATAGATCAAGACGCTTGATAAGTTTTTTCAATGAGTACATACCTTGACAAGATTTTGAAGTAGTTCAAAATGGAACATTCAAAGAAAGAGTTCTTACCTGTGTTACAAGGTGTGAAATTGAGTAAGACTCAAAGCCCGACCACGACAGAAGATAGAAAGAGAATGGAAGTCATTCCCTATGCCTCAGCCATAGTTTCTATAAAGTATGCCATGCTGTGTACCAGATCTATTGTACACCCTACACTGAGTTTAGCAAGGGAGTACAATAGTGATCTAGGAGTAGATCACTAGACAGCGGTCAAAATTATCCTTGGTGGAATAAGGATATGTTTCTTGATTATGGAGGTGACAAAAGGTTCGTCGTAAAGGGTGACGTTGATGCAAATTTTAACACTGATCCAGATGACTCTAAAGTTTAATCTGGATAATTTTTGAAAGTGGGAGCAATTAGCTAGAGTAGCTCCGTGCGGAGCATTGTTGACATAGAAATTTGCAAAATACATACGGATCTAATTGTGGCAGACCCGTAGACTAAACTTCTCTCACAAGCAAAACACGATCACACCTTAGTACTCTTTGGGTGTTAATCACATAACGATGTGAACTAGATTATTGACTATAGTAAACCCTTTGGGTGTTGGTCACATGTGTGACGACTTGTGACACCCTCGATTCAATCTACACAAATCATACACGCAAATGTGTACGATCAAGATCAAGGACTCACGGGAAGATATCACAACACAACTCTAGACACAAAATAAAATAATACAAGCTGTATATTACAAGCCAGGGGCCTCGAGGGCTTGATTACATAAGCTCGAAAACACAAGAGTCAGCGGAAGCAACAATATCTGAGTACAGACATCAGTTAGACAAGTCTGCCTTAAGAAAGCTAGCACAAAATCAACATCGATCGAAAAGGCAAGGCCTCCTGCCTGGGAGCCTCCTAACTACTCCTAGTCGTCGGCGGTCTTCACGTAGTAGTAGGCATCCTCTGGGTAGTAGTAGTCATCGGTGGCGTCGTCTGGCTCCTGGGATCCGTCATCTGGTCGCAACAATCGGGTATGGGGGGAAAAGAAGTAGCAAAGCAACCGTGAGTACTCATCCAAAGTACTCGCAAGACTTACATCAGATCTAAACTAAGTATGCATCTGTATCAAAGGAATGGGTTGTATCTATGGACTAAACTGCAGAATGCCAGAAGCGAAGGGGAAAGCCTAGCCTATCAAAGACTAGCATCTTCTGGAACCCACCATCTTGCAGCAACAGGAGGGAGTAGAGTAGCATAAAGTAAAGTAGCAGTAGTGTTATCAACCTCGGCCAGAGATCCTTTCTCGACTCCCTGCGAGAAAGCAATTCCAGAGCCATACTATCCAGTTATCGTCACAATACAATTCTCATCACCATCTAGTTCTCATCACAAGGATCCAGTTCTAGTTGTATCGATCGGGATACAACTCCAAGTGTCCGTTACCGTAGGACAGGCTATCGATAGATGTTTTCTTCCCTGCAAGGGTGCACCAACTTACCCACCACGCTCGATTAACTCCGGACGGACACACTTTCCTGGGTCATGCCCGGCCTCGGCCAAACAATACGCCGCAACCCGACCTAGGCTTAATAGAGAGGCCAGCACGCCGGACTAAACCTATGCCCCCAGGGGTCATGGGCCATCTCTCCGGGAACTCCTGCACGTTGCGTACACGGCCGGTGAGCAGACCTAGCTACCTCCTTCAACAAGGCAGGAGCTTACGCAGTCCAACCCGGCGTGCGCCGCTCAGTCGCTGACGTCTATTAAGCTTCGGCTGATGCATACGACGCAGAACGCCCATACTATGCCCACGTGACTGTTAGTGCTATCAGGCCAGAGGCCCCTCGGATCAAATATCCAAATCGTAGTGGATTAGGAACGCGCAGTAACGAGTAGAGACTCACGATCGATGTGACCCTGTCGCCCCGTCTCGAGTACTTGCGGCAAGGGCTAAGAATGCCCGGCCACGCCTCGCAGGCACCTTCAAGATCAACCCGACTCCACATCACTCGCTATTCAGCTCGCGCGGGTACCCCTCAGGGCCGACCCGTCTTTAGTAACATGGCTCAGTGGAAAGTCGTAGTAACCATAGTAACTGTGTGTCTAACACCAAGGGGAAAACCTGAGGAATCACCCCCGATGAAATCCACTCGATGTTATCATCAAGGTGAATGTAAGAGGATCCACCCTCGAGGTTCACACTTGAGGGGTTGCACGACAGAGCCGTAACGGAAGTGGTTAAGGAGGAAATCACCCTCAATGACCAGAATCGTATAGCTACACTACAGAGATCTCATCAGGAGTGATGTAAGAGGTTCCACCCTCGACACTCGATGGTAACTCTGCAGAGTCGTACAACTAGGGGGGGTGATGTGCGGTGTCGGGGCCTGGACATCGATCACGTTGATCGAGTCATTGAACATAAAGCGAGGCAACTGGGACAAGGTGGGGTCACTGATGGATCTCTAACCAACCTATACTAAGCAGTTTAGGATAAGCAGGTAAGGTATGAAAGCAGGTAACAACAACAGGCTATGCATGAGAGTAGGATCATACAGAAAGCGTAGCAGTTCTAATGCAAGCATGAGAGGGAAAGAAATAGGCGATATCGGAATGCTCAAGGGGGTTTGCTTGCCTGGAAGCTCTGCTGTAAAGGAAGAAGGGTCGTCGGAGACGTAGTCGATCACAGGGGCATCGACAGTGGTCTCGGGATCAACCGAAAAGAAGTAAAGGAGGGGGAACATAATAAATAACAAAGCAACAAAGCATGACAAAGAAAAATGTTGCATTGGGGGTGACCTAACGAGATGCTACACGTTGCAGACGAAGTGAGAAAATAACTGGAACGTTTTACCGGTTTCGGACATCTGTCAGACAGATGAACCGGAGGGAAAGGTTCCATGTTTGCAATGATGGAGACATCTAACAGGTATTTGGATAGCGTATCCGGGTTCGTCTCATTTTTCTGGTCAACTTTCATGTAGAAAACTTTTTCATCGGAGCTACGGTTTATTTTCTATGATTATCCAAAGTTTTAAAAGATTTCTGCAATTACCGGAATTATCTTAAATTCGAAAATAAAAGTGCTGATTCTTTTTATACCTAGACTGCGCTAGCCAGAGTAGCAAGAGTCAAAGACAAGTGGGGCCTGGGTCAAAGTCAACACAGCCAAACTGACTGGTCAACAAGGTCAGTGGGACCCAGCTGTCATAGTCACATGGGCAACTTAAAAGAATTAACTAATTTAGTTAGGGAGTGGGTCCTGCTTTCATAGACAGAACCTGAATTAGATTCATTTAATTCGGTTATTTAAGCAAAGTGGCCCTCACGTCATACTCTACTAGTTGAACTAGCTAGGCAATTGGACTAATCTAACTTAGTACAGTATAATAGACAGGGCCAACCCCATGTGTGCACACACGCACAGCACGGGAGCCACGGGCCATGGCTACGGCCAGTCGGCCACTGCCCAGGCGAGCGCAGGCGCTACCAGGGGAGGGCGCCGGCTCATGTTGGAGTGGGTGTGGACGCGCGTGCGCGGCGCGGCTGGGGTGCATGCGGGCGGGTACGGCGGCGGGTGCGGGCGGCAGCGGCGCGGCAGCAGTAGCATGGCAGAAGGAGCGTAGCAAGTACCAGTGGTAGCAGGCAGCAGCATCAATAGAGGAGTGATAACAGCATCAGCAGGGCAGCGAGCAACAGGCTTCAAGCGGCAGCAGTAGTACAAGAGCGGGGCACGGCGGCGAGCGCAGGTCGGCCCAGGGGAGTAGCGACGCGGTTGCGCGCGGGTCGCAGCCGGGGCGCGACCACGTGTAGGAGCAAGCACGTACTCGTACACAGGGGCTCGAACGCGGCCATGGAAGAGGACAACCGATCTCGGGGACGACGGCAAATGACAACGAATAAAAGGATGGGTAGGGGATTTGGCGTGGCTCACCGAGAGGAGGGACGGAGACGTGCTCGGGACTGCCAGGGTGGCGCAGTTGTGCAAATCGACGATGAGGCAGCTGTAGATTCCGGCGAGGGGGACGGGCATGGGCGGCGATGCAGGGGGTTGCAGCCTCGATCTTGTGGCACCGAGGACGGAGAGGACGCCTATAGAGCTTATGGACACGCCGTCTTGGCGAGATGCGGCCAACGGCCACAAAAACGACGAGGCGGCGGCGACCATGTCTCTGGCATGAGCTGTTGGGATGAAAGCGGCGCGAGGGAGAAGGGAGGGAGGAGCTAGGGTTGTCCGCGGGGTCGTGGGTAAGTCTTGTAGGTCGCCGGGGTGCGGAGGATGGCCGGCACGTGGCCATCCGCGGCCACGAGCGGCTGCACGGCGTCCACCGTGCCCTCTGTGAACAGAGGAAGGAGATAGTGCGGTTGGGCTGACGGGGCCTCCTAGCCACATGGGCCTAGTGCATGTATTTTAGGTTTGCTTTCTCCTTTAAAAAAACTCTCTCAGTTGCTAATTGTTTTGGTACAAAATGACTTTTGTAAAATATGGTATTTAGCTCAACAAATACCATGCAATATTTGGCACTGCTATAAAATGGTAGGAGTAATATTTGAAGTCATTTGATTTTTGAATAATACAAATGGATTAAAGTGGTTGTTTTGGGCACTTATTTAGATAGGTTAGGGTAAAATAATACTTCAAATATTATTGGTTTCGACATGAGAAATACTTAGAGATTATTTGCAACCCAAAGAACAATTTTGTTGGACAGTATGAAGAAATAGAAAATTGACTCTCAATTTAAATTTGAATTTGAGTTTGATTTTGAGCATGTGGCACTTAAGCTTGAGGAACATGATGACTTGGCAAGATTACAGGGGAGATTATTGTAGCATGATTCTTGGGATGTTACAAATCTCCTCCACTATAAGAAATCTCGTCCCGAGATTTAAGAGGTGGAGTAAGGAAAAAAATTACAAAAATCTAATGGATCTTCTCATTCCTATTTGCTCTTCTCGAAGAAGTTGATACCTTTCATTGATGTCTTCATTTCTCTGCATCGATGTATCGTGTTGATGTTGTCGTTCTTCCTTCAGGATCTTTGCCGAACTTACGAAAGGATAATTGGGGAAAAACTCTATAAGGACGGGTTGTAACAGGATTGAGCATCGGATGGTTAACTCATGGGAAGAAGCATAAGTATCTCTCGAATTGAAACTTAAGAAGATATCGAGAGCAAAGTAAGAAGGTACCATGAGAAGTTTCAAGCGGTTAGGCGATCGTTCGATGTCTGAAGCAACGTGCGGCGAAAGAGGTCTAGAGCAACGAGATTGAGTATTGCGTCTGATACCAGATTTGATGATCTCTTGGAAGGTGGATTGTGAATTACATATGAAGCCAAGCATGAGGAATAACTTTTAGAAACAAGGGTGTACAGGAGAGTCAGATTTCGATCCTGTGGAACTGTGGGTTATGGGCCCACCATGCGGGTTAAGAGTAGGAAGAGTGGTGACATCTCATACGGTCATGGTAGCAAGGCATGTCAGAGGATAGCATGTCGCTTATGTTGGCAACAACGTCGGTACCAAGGGCGAGGGACGAAGAGAACCATATTCCTGCTCGTAAAAATGAGGCGGACCAATAGGCAAAGTTCTCATCCATCGGTGGTTACCAAAATGTTTTTAACGGTAGTAATAGGGTCTCTTACTGATAGAGTTATACACCGAGGTGTCTACATAAGCAGAGAATTATTTCTACTTAGATCATATAGATCACAACAAAGGTTAAACAAGACAATGGAAAGGAAGATGTAATTATCAGATTAAACAGAACAATGGAAAGGAAAATGTGTTTAAACACATATTTCGGGGGTATACCCTTCCCAAGGACAAGCAGAGCATGATATCTGAAAGTGCGTTATATCGACTAGAGGGGGGGTGAATAGGCGATTTTTATGAAAGTCTTCAAAACGTGAGAGTTATGAAGACAAATAGTGAAGATTATGCCTATTACTATGCAGCGGAAGTTAGATTACACTAGTCCAGCCATGGTCATGTATTCAATAGAGTGAAAGTGCAGTGACAAACAGCTTCAGTGTAATAAGGATCAGGTAGGAAGAAGTTATGAAGTCAAACAGATCATACATCCATGTTGTGAAGACAAAAGATAAAGCAAGCATGCAATGACTTCACAATGAATAACTGTAAGTGAAAGGAAGTGAAGATGAAACCAGTGACACGTTGAAGACAATGATTTGTTGGACCAGTTCCAGTTGCTGTGACAACTGTACGTCTGGATGGAGCGGCTAGGTATTTAAACCAAAGGACACACAGTCCCGGACACCCAGTCAGGGACACTTAGTCCAAGACACCCAGTCCTCACCGTTTTCTCCTTGAGCTAAGGTCACACAGACCTTGCCCAATCACTCAGGTAAGTCTTCAAGGTAGACTCCCAAACCTTCACAGACTTCGTTCACCGGCAATCCACAATTTCTCTTGGATGCTCAGAACGCGACGCCTAACCGTCTGGAGGATGCACAGTCCTCAAGTGTAATAAGTCTTCAAATCACACAGACACCGAAGACTTAAGTGATGCCCAATTTACTCTGGCTCTGGGTGGTTAGGGCTTTTCTCCTCACTGGGAATTTTTCTTTCAAAGGCTTCGAGGTGGGTTGCTCTCAAACGACAAAAGCCGTGCACTGAAATTTGAGCAGCCAACCATTTAAGGTTGTGGGGGGGGGACTATTTATAGCCACTTGGCAACCCGACCTGATCTGTCCGAAATGACCCTGGGTCACTAAGGAACTGACACGTGTACCAACGGTCGAATTTTGAACTCACACGGCAACTTTACTTGGGCGACAAGTAAAGCTGACTTGTCTGACTCTGGACAAGATTTTCTCTCAAAGTCTTCTCTCGAAGACATAGGATTTGAATTAGGCATCACTTCAGTCATTCTGACTGGTTCTCTTCGACCCCACTTAACAGTACGGTGGTTCCTATGACGCAACATGAATAAAATAAAACTACGAAGGATCTAGGTCTTCGAGTTTCAAAAGCTTCATAGGGAGTCTTCTCATGTCATTGTCTTCAATATGAATATCTTCATAAACCACCATTGTCTTCAATGTCTTCGTACATTTTTAGGGGTCATCTCTGGTAGTAAAACCGAATCAATGAGGGACTTCTACCTGTGTTTTCCTGCAATTCTCACAAACACATTAGTCCCTCAACTAGGTTTGTCGTCAATACTCCAAAACCAACTAGGGTTGGCACTAGATGCACTTACAATCTCCCCCTTTTTGGTGATTGATGACAAACTAGTTGAAGTTTTCAACGGGGAACATAATTTGTGAAATAGTAAAGGAATTTGTCTTCATAAGTTGCAAGGGCTCCCCCTGAAGATGTGCATATAAGTAATTTGCCTTTTGAATGCAAATGCACATGGCAGGTTGTACTTGTGGAGATCCACTTTAACTTATGATGACAATCCACTATGCATGTGAAAGTATATGAAGATAATGTCATGCATAATGGAAAATGGACGTCTGCAGTAAGAGATAAGTGCGGAATTTATCATTGCACATGCGGAATTTATCTTCTCATAACGGAGTAACAAGCAGGTAGCAGACGGCCATCAAGGCTAAGTGTTACAACTCAAGAAGCAAATGTAGCAAGAACGGGAGTTGTAAGCACGAAGCAAAATGTAGCAAAATATAGTGGCACCCGCCCAAAGTGACCCGCTTGAAGACTATAACCATCATATGCTTCTCCCCCTTTTGTCAGTGATGACCAAAAAGGTTTGAAGACATAGAGGTTTCTACGCGTTCCCAGGCGCAGCAGGGTCGGTGGAGTTGTTTGGCGGTGTGCAGACGAGCTTGGTGCAGATTCGACGCGCGTTGAAGCAGGTGGAGATGATGTCGCGTCGTCTTCTTCTTCAATAATATCCGGGCAGACACGGTGGCAGCAGAAGAAGAGAACTCTGACTCTTCAAGTGATGGTGTGCTGCGCATCACCGCTCTTCTTGGAGGCGTGGAGTCAAATTTGAAGTGCTCTGTGAAGCCATCCTCATGCAGTTCAGCTTCAGGGCACATCATGGTGAGGCCCTTCAAGTGCGGCGACAGGTCTCGTGTGTGACAAATGCATTCTTGGTTGCCATATTTCTGATGCGATTGACGTCTTGCATGATGCTTCTCATCTGCCTCTTGAGCCAGTCGTGATGCCTATCTTGCTTTTGGTGAAGAGCCACAAGAAGCTCTCTATCACTGAGTGCACGAGCGCGCTTCTTGGGTCTCTTTGTGCTGTTGGTGGCTTCAGTTGATGCAGGGGCACGTGTGGTGCCAGCCATTGGATACACGCGAGAGAGAGCTTCAACACCTTCAATATTTTGAGTGAAGCTCTGGTGTTCTGCATTCTGAAGACTTAGTGGTTGCTTGGCAGGCTCTGGATATATTGCTTCAGCAGATGTGTCCATAATCGGCAAAAATATCCTATGATTGCGGGCTGAGGGTTGATAGGAGATTGCAGAGTGAAGCTTGATTAGCCTCATAACCCAAGGAGCATAAAACTTTAAGCCAAACAGTTCTGAAGCAGAGCGCAAGCATTGACGGATGAAGAGATCCTGTGCATTGAAGCATTTGCCATGAAGAATGCAGAAGATGAGAGTCTTCATTGCACCATCAATCGTTGCATATCGAGAGTGTCCCTTGACTGGCCAGAGAGTCCGCCTTATGATGTGATATATTGTTCTGGGCAGGTACTCTAAGTCTTCAACGAAGAACCTAGTTGGATAGGGTGCATTTGGAGGAAATGGCTTCATCATGAGAGCATGACTCATATCTGGCTCAGGACGCTGAAATATGCTCTCAATGGCTTCAGCATGGAGTTGGCACCTTCTTCAAAGAATCGCCAGGAGTGGGAAGGCCGGTAAGCTCAATTAGGTCGAAAGCATTGCTTCATGATGGATATTGCCTGTCATCCACTCCAGGATCCATGTCTTCGGATCTCTGTTATAGCCTTTGATATGCAAAGTGGCATAGAACTGGAGCAGAAGCTCTTCGTTCCATGCTCTTCGTCAGTGATAAATGGCAGCAAACCCACTTGCTTGAAGCAATCCATGCTTCTTCCGACCAGGCAGACCTCAACAGCTTCAACCTCAAGGCGCTTGTGAGGAAAGATGCGGCCTTGGTTGTAGAGGATGCATGAATAATAGCTGCGCTGTTGATGGCTCCAGAACCTATCTGATACAATCCGTTCCCTTGAATAAGGGTTCTTGGAGCGGTCGAAAAACGTGTTATCTGCCCTGAAGCCGTTGATGTTGAAGGAACCAGGAGCTGATGCAGGACCTGGGAACCTTGGTAGTCGTGGGATCGGCTTCTGGACCTGGGGCCTGTGCGCAATATGATAGTTGAATTGTGGTCCGGCAGCAGACACAGGCACAGAATGTTCAGGAGCAGTAGCTTCGGTGTCTTCTGAAGCTGTTGTTGGGGAGGGCTCCACATTTGCTTCGGCGTTGTTTGTGGCAGCCTCAACATTTTCAGCTTCAGGCACGTTCTCCTGAGAACTGCTTCTTGTTGGTGCGGGGAGTTGGAGCTTGTGGTATTTCTGCTTGCTCTTCGGCTGATGCAGCCGGAATGTCTTCAGCAGCCTGAGCCCTTGGCCCTCTGCGAAGCCTATGGAGTAGGCGCCGGTGGAGTTGCAGTGGGTTGGGGCTCATCTTCCTCCTGTGGGCGATCTGCCCACGACGCATTTGTGTGATTGGCGTCAATGGACGACCAATACTGATCTGTTCGCTTGTCTCAAGCTGAGGAAGGGCTGCATCACCTTGCACATTGTCTTGGGGACCAATGTCTTCAGCAGCATTGGGGTTGGCTGCTGGAATGTCTTCAGCGTGCGGAGCCTCTATGTAACCAGGCTCATGCACTGTCATCTGACGATCTGCGTCAGGATAGCGGACGCAGAGTGGTTCAACTATCAGGGGCTCTGTGGGAGCAGCCCGAGATTTCTTGGTCTTGCGCTTCTTGATTGTGGGTTCAGAAAGAGAGGCTTCAGAATGTTTTCTCTTCTTAGCTTCAGTCTCTGCAGTCCGTGTCTTCTTGTGCTGTGAGGCGGTTGGTCGACTCTTTGGCTTCGAGCCAGTCGTTGCAGCGGGGAAGACAATTGGAGCATCAGGTTCTGACCTTGGCGCTTCAGGTTCGGGCACAGCCGCCTTCTTTTTCTTCTTCGCGGCCATCCTGGGGTCAATGCCGGGACGCCCAAGTGCCTTGCGCTTTTCTGCCTCATTGTAGGCTTGCACGCAGCGATCAGCCAAAGTCTTCATGCGTTCTCGCGAGCCTTGAGCTTCGGCACGCGTCTTCAGGAAGTTTTCTTTCAGCTCGTGCAACATGATCTTGAAGTTTTATCACTTCTTGCACACTGAGCTTGGCCACGTGCTTCTTGAACTGAGCCTTTTCATGATCAATTTTCTGCTTCAGTTCTACAATTCGCTGGGCTATTGCAAGTTCTGAAGCGATTGCACCTTGAAAGGCAACGCTGAGGCCTATGGGTAGCTGCAGATCATTGAAGCTTATGTCTGGTGTGTCAAACCATTCATCGATGAAGTTGTGGATGATGGCGACATCAAACAGAGGCAGATTGTTGAAGATTTCAGCCTCCTCCTTGCTCTTGATGAGCTGCTCAAGAGCATCATCTCCAAGATCTTCATCGTTTGAGAGATCAATGGCTTCGCAGCGCAGAATGTCAACAGCTGTGAGCTCTTTGCCTGTGTGTGGCTGAGGCTTCTTGGCTTTTTGGGGCTTGGACACTCGTGATAAGCCTTCTGACTGCACACTGGCTTCAGGAGGTGCAGTTGCTAAAGGCTTCACTCTTGCGATCTTGGGAGAAGCGGCTGGCTTTGAAGCTTTTGGAGCTTTTGGCTTCTTCTGCTTTGGCTTCAGAGCAGCAGGGGCGTCATCTGACTCAGTATCTGCTGGAGGGTCATTCACAGCAGTCCCTTGGACTAGGATGCGAGTGATGAGGCCTGCAAGATTGGCATACGGCCCGATGATATTGGGATTGGCGTTGCGTGTGCCATCTGCCCTTGGTGAGGAGGGATCAGGGTTGAAGTCAAGCCCAAATTTCTTCTTGTTTATCTTCGCTGACTGTTGTGCAAACTGAAAGTTGCGCTTGAAGAGATTATCATCGCGGCACCAGAGAAGTGATGACGGATGTGCCTCAGCTGGCTGTGGTCCTCTCACCATGCATGGATAGAATCCTTGAGCAATGGCTTCGTCTTTGGACTTGGGTACGAGATTTTTGTATAATACATCTCCCCACGATCTCTTGATGGCGCACTTCTCCGCATATTCCTGAGTGACGAAGCGGTAGTGGAACCATTGCTCTGCCCAATATCTTCGAATCCATTGGATTCGTGTCTTGCGCTGACCATAGCTTTCTTCAGGATCAGTTTTGTACATCTCTGCCAATTCATCAGGCAGATCTTTGGACGTTTCACCACGTCGCTGTCTGCCTCCCTTCCTCGTTGCTGTTTCTGAAGCCATGGATAACTTGGAAGGCTTCAAGATGTTCAAAGGCTTCAAGGGCTTCCTTCTGCAAGAACTGGCTTCAGGCGAGTTGATGTGATGCTGCAAGTACTCTGCAAATGAATGCAGACTATGAGAACCGAAGGATTCTCCCACGGACATGTACCTGTGACAGCATTAAGTTGCGAGGGAAGGGGAAGAGGTCATATGCATTCTCAGAAGATTTTGAAGATAAATCGGTTTAGAAGACATTGACCTCATTATGCGAAGACATTCACTTATAGATAAGAAGTTGGTTCCAGATTTGTACGAACCCATAGATCAGTACAAGTGACAAATCTAACTACTTTATGAAGTACAAGTGAATATACTAGGCATGTTATGAGATGCAGCGAGAGATTTAACTGGTGTGAAGAGAAACTTCTTATGGCAGAAAGTGACTGAACTGTAGGATCAAAAGAAGCTGTAAAAAGAGGTTTTATTTACCACACTTGGAACTGCTAGACGAAGTGAGATTTGAGGCCGAGCCGTTCGATCCTCCGTGCCCTAACTTGGCGACGGAAGACACCTACGGCGACGGCGGAGAGAGCGATGTCCGCTGTCGGCGTGAAAACGGCGTCGGAGAGGTTGCGGCAGTGAAGCGCTTCGTCGCCGGCGTCGTCGAGTGCTAGCGGTGGTGCTAGGGTTCGTGCGAGGGTGGAAGAAGGAGATAATGACCGCAGTGAATCGTGTATTTATAGGGATAGAGGCGGCACTGTGCTATTACGCAGGTACCCCTGGCGGTTCGCATTTGAGGCACTGCGCTATTGTGATTTGTTCCATGTCCCACGCACGCCTAAATTGTCGGGCGGTCGTTCCTTCTTCTCCGGATCTTATGTGGAGGAATGAGCATTAAAAACGGACTTTTATGGTTGTCACTATGTCTTCAGCTGACAAGGACACAGTGAAGACATTTGACAGTTTCAACAGAATGCATATGACTTGGAGAGATAGAGTTTGAGATAGAAAGCATAGAGAGGTTAGGGTCCGATCACATTCACTTAGTTCAAAAGATTCAATCCAAGAAGACATAGCTATAAGTGAATGCTGTAGAGGACAGAATATCAGTACATATATATCCATATAATCAATGCAGTGAAGATAATCATGAAGACATATTGACAATGAAACCAAACCAATTGTGAAGACATTGAGAGGTAATGCCATGAGAGAAACACTTCAAAATGGAACGTTTGGTGGTGGCGTTACCCACCGTATAGGAAGTATTAGACCCAGATACGGCGCACAATTATCGTGGCGCTCCGAAGTCAAATTCCACATTAATGTATTCACACTTAGAATGTATGTCTTCATTGTTTGAAGATATACGCTACTTCGTGTGTTGCACATCTAAGTCATCAATATGCTTAAGTGTTAGGATGTGTGCCTGATCACAGGACATTTGAGGATTCCAAGATGTTTAGCTCACACCGTAACTTGCAAAATCTCTTCTCATCCAAGGGCTTTGTGAAGATATCTGCCAATTGCTCTTCAGTGTTGACGTGTATGATATCAATGTCTTCCTTCACAACATGATCTCTGAGAAAGTGATGACGAATTTCAATGTGCTTTGTCTTCGAGTGCTGAACTGGGTTGTTGGCAATCTTGATGGCGCTTTCGTTGTCGCAGTAAAGTGGCACTTGCTTCAGATGAATGCCATAATCCTTGAGTGTTTGCTTCATCCACAGAAGCTGAGCGCAGCAAGATCCAGCAGCAATGTATTCAGATTCAGCAGTGGAGAGTGATACACAGTTCTGCTTCTTTGAAGACCAACATACAAGTGATCGTCCCAGAAAGTGACATGTGCCTGATGTAGACTTGCGATCAACTTTGTCACCAGCATAATCAGCATCCGAAAATCCAACCAGATCAAACTCTGAGCCCTTTGGATACCATAATCCTAGAGTTGGGGTGTGAGCCAAATATCGAAGAATTCGCTTCACAGCTAAGTGATGCGACTCCTTTGGTGCCGCTTGAAATCGAGCACACATGCAAACACTAAGCATAATATCTGGCCTAGATGCACATAAATAAAGCAAAGACCCAATCATGGAGCGGTATACCTTTTGATCGAACTCTTTACCATTGTCGTCGGGACCCAGATGATGCTTGGCTGGCATTGGTGTTGTGAAGCCTTTGCAGTCTTGCATACCGAACTTCTTCAGGCACTCTTTAAGATATTTCTCTTGTGATATGAAGATGCCGTTGCGTTGTTGCCGTATTTGAAGACCGAGAAAGAACTTCATCTCCCCCATCATGGACATCTGATATTGCTCTTGCATCATGTATCCAAACTCTTCACTATACTTCTGATTGGTGCAGCCGAAGATAATGTCATCCACATATATTTGGCACACAAACAGTTCACCATCATATGTCTTCGTGAAAAGAGTGGGATCCAGGGAACCAGGTATGAAGCCTTTGCTTTTCAGAAAGTACTTGAGTGTATCATACCAGGCCCTAGGGGCTTGTTTGAGGCCATACAGTGCCTTGTTGAGCTTGTATACCATATCAGGATGTTTTGGATTTTCAAAGCCAGGTGGTTGTGCAACATACACTTCTTCTTCAATCTTGCCATTGAGAAAGGCACTTTTCACATCCATATGATAGAGAAGTATGTTATGATGATTTGCATAGGCCAGTAGTATGCGTATGGCTTCAAGCCTAGCCACAGGAGCAAATGTTTCATCGAAGTCAATGCCCTCCACTTGAGTATATCCATGAGCAACTAGACGAGCTTTGTTTCTGACAACTTGACCATGCTCATCTTGCTTGTTGCGGTATATCCATTTTGTGCCTATTATGTTGTGCTTCCGTGGATCAGGGCGCTTAACCAGTTCCCATACATTATTCAGCTCAAACTGTTGAAGCTCTTCTTGCATAGCTTGAATCCATTCAGGTTCCATGAAGGCTTCTTCAACTTTCTTGGGTTCTGATATTGAGACGAATGCAAAATGCCCACAGAAGTTTGTTAGCTGAGTTGCCCTTGAACGGGTGAGTGGACCAGGTGCATTGATGCTGTCCAGTATTTTGTCAATTTGTACTGCATTTGCAACACGAGGGTGTGTGGTGCGAAGACTTTGCTCTTGCTGATCTATGTGGTCATTTGAAGGCATATCTTCAGTCTGAGCATTGTCTTCATGTGGATCAGGGGCTGAGATGATAAGTTCTTCTTCAGGTTGAGCTTCAGAAGGTACAATTTCTCCAGTTCCCATAAGCTTGATTGATTCATTTGCTGGAACTTCATCTAGCACATTTGGCAATTGCTCTCTTTGTGATCCATTGGTTTCATCAAATCGCACATCCACTGTTTCAACCACTTTGTAGTGGAAGAGATTGAAGACTCTGTAGGAGTGTGAATCCTTTCCATATCCAAGCATGAAGCCTTCATGTGCTTTTGGTGCAAACTTTGAGGTGTGGTGTGGGTCCTTGATCCAGCATTTTGCGCCAAATACTCTGAAATAACTGACATTTGGCTTCTTGCCAGTTAGGAGTTCATAGGATGTCTTGTTTAGGAGCTTGTGAAGATAAACACGATTGATTATATGGCATGCAGTATCAATTGCTTCAGTCCAGAATTTTCTTGGAGTCTTGTATTCATCTAGCATTGTTCTGGCCATCTCAATGAGTGTTCCGTTCTTGCGTTCAACGACGCCATTCTGCTGTGGCGTGTATGGAGCTGAGAATTCATGTGTGATGCCCAAGGTATCCAGATATGTATCAAGGCCAGTGTTGTTGAATTCAGTGCCATTGTCACTTCTGATGTGCTTTATCTTGGCGCCAAAATTGTTCATAGCTCGATTTGCGAAGCGTCTGAAGACATCCTGCACTTCAGTCTTGTAAAGGATTATGTGCACCCAAGTATATCTAGAATAATCATCAACAATTACGAAGCCATAGAGGCATGCAGAAGTAGTAAAAGTTGAGTAGTGAGTGGGACCGAAAAGATCCATGTGAAGCAATTCGAAGGGTTGAGTAGTGGTCATGATTGTCTTCGAAGGATGTTTTGCCCTTGTCATCTTCCCTGCTTCACAGGCACCGCATAAGTGATCTTTCTTGAACTTGACGCCTTCGATGCCTATGACGTGCTTTTTCTTAGCAAGGGTGTGGAGGTTCCTCATGCCAGCATGCCCAAGCCTTCGATGCCAAAGCCAGCATTCTGAAGCTTTTGCAAGAAGACATACTGCAAGTTGTGGTCCTGCTGAGAAATCTACCACATAAAAATCACCTTTCCTATACCCTTCAAACACTAGAGATTTGTCAGATTCCATTAGCACCAGGCAGCGATATTTGCCAAACATTACAATCATATTCAAATCGCAAAGCATTGAGACAGACATTAAGTTGAAGCCAAGGGATTCAACAAGCATGACTTTATCCATGTGTTGATCCTTTGAGATTGCAACTCTACCTAGACCCAATACCTTACTTTTACCAGTGTCAGCGAATGTAATGTGGCTCTTGTCAGATGGACGTAAAGTTGAGTCCATAAGAAGGCTTCTTCTACCAGTCATGTGATTTGTACACCCACTGTCAATAATCCATTCTGAAGACTTTGAAGTCGCTGGTATCGTACCCTACAGTGCATTTAGGGGGATAGGCTTCACGAAGAGTGTTGTGAAGCATAAACATTTGACGAACCAGTGGGTTATGAAAACTTAGATCCAGATTAGGACTAATGGGGAGAGTAGCATGCGATTCAGAACGAAGTACATAATGATGCCATTTGGGCATTTTATCTTGCGCCCCACAAGATTTTTATGGTCCCCAGCAATAGCATCAGAAGATTTTGTTTTTGTGCTGGAGACCTTTCCCTGCAAAGGAGAGTTAAGCTTTCTTAACCACCCACATCTTCAAGGGTGGCTTAGAAGCTATAAGTCTAAGTGCAGCATCTGAGAATTTTGGCTTTGAAACCTTAGCCAAACAGTCTAGCAGGTGGACAATAACACTCATAGGAATAAGCAGAATAAATTTTGGTCATATGAACATGACGGTTCGACGAACCACTCTCATATTCATATGCCTGAGTATGGTTCCCCTGCAAAACATTTGCGTTAGTGCGACTCAGGTGAGCCCCCTGTTTGTATGAAGCATTTGGATCATATGAAGTCTTTGGTCTGAGGTTTGTCTTCTTCAAGTGAGGTGTCATGAAGACATTCACAGGAAGATTTTCCAGACATGTTTTTGGAACCCAGATCTTCTTCATAGGCGGTCCATTCCTGCAGTTAGTACCAATGTACCTGGCAAACACTTTATCATTCTGATTCTTAAACAGTTTATAGTTTGCATCAAAGGATTCATCAATGATAATTGGGTTAGCACAAGTGAAGCCAGACAGATTGGATGGATCTGCTGAGGATTCCTTTGCAGCAACCCATGTGGTTTTGGGGTACTGCTCAGGTTTCCAGTAAGACCCATCTGCATTAATTTTCCTCTACGAACCCAACACCCTCTTTCCTAGGGTTTCGGTTCAGAATCTGCTTCTTAAGGACATCACATAATGTTTGATGCCCTTTCAGACTTTTGTACATCCCTGTTTCAAGCAATGTCTTCAACCTAGCATTCTCATCAGCAATAGCAGTGGTATCCTCAGCAGAGGGGTTAGTTACCACGTCAACAGTTGAAGATATTGCAACAGCAGTAGCAGTGAAACATTCAGCAACAAAAGTAGCATTATCACACTCAATGCATTTAATACATGGTGGTTCAAATCCTTCCTGAGCGGAACTGATCTGTTCGGCGCGAAGTGACTTGTTTTCCTTTTGAAAATCTTCAAGAGCTGCTCTCAATTTCTCAAGTTCTTGCTTCCTTTGAAGATAATCATAGGAAAGCTTTTCATGAGTTGTTGAGAGAGTATCATAACGATCTTCAAGTTCCTGATACTTAATGTGAAGGTTTTTTATGTCTTCAATTAAGGATTCAGATCGAGTCATTTCAGCACCCAACAGATCATCGCTTCTGTCTAACAATTTTTGAATATGTTCCATAGCTTTCTGTTGTTCAGTTGCAATTTTAGCAAGTGTTTTGTAGCTAGGTTTTGAATCACATTCAGAGTCATCGTCACTTGATGTTTCATAGCGAGTAGTGCGTGTGTTTACCTTGGCACCGCGTGCCATGAAGCAGTAGGTAGGAGTGGAGTCGTTCTTGTCATTTGCGTCGGTGTCGGTGATGCAGTCATTGTCTTCAGTATTGAAGATGGACTTGGCGACGTATGCTGTAGCCAGACTCGCCAATGCCAGAATAGACTCCTCCTCAGAATCCACCTCTGCCTCCTCAGATGCGGACTCCTCCTCTGAATCCATCTCCTTTCCAACAAACGCACGTGCCTTGCCAGATGAGCTCTTCTTGTGTGATGAAGACCTTGATGAAGTTTTGGAAGAAGACTTTGAGTATTTCTTCTTCTTCTTGTTGTCAGAATCATATTCCTTGCTCTTCTTCTTCCTTCTGTTCTCATTGTCCCACTGTGGACACTCAGAGATGAAGTGTCCAGTTTTCTTGCACTTGTGACATGTTTTCTTCTTGTAGTCATGAGCAGAAGCTTCATCATTCCTTGAGCTTGATCGTGAGGATTTCCTGAAGCCTTTCTTCTTAGTGAATTTTTGGAACTTCTTTACTAGCATTGCAAGTTCTCTTCCAATGTCTTTAGGATCATCAGAACTGCAGTCAGATTCTTCTTCAGATGAGGAGACAGCTTTTGCCTTCAAGGCACGAGTTCGCCCATAGTTTGGGCCGTAGATATCTCTTTTCTCAGGAAGTTGAAACTCATGTGTGTTGAGCCTCTCAAGTATGTCAGACGGATCGAGTGTCTTGAAATCAGGATGTTCTTGAATCATCAGGGCCAGAATGTCAAACGAACTATCAAGTGATCTCAGCAGCGTCTTGACGATTTCATGTTGGTGATCTCAGTAGCGCCGAGGGCTTGAAGCTCATTTGTGATGTCATGTGAGCCGATCAAAGGTGTGCTGGACATTCTCATTGTCATTTCGTTTGAAGCGGTTGAAGAGTTGCGAAGGAACACTGATTCTTTGATCTCTCTGGGTTGATATGCCTTCATTACCTTTGAGAGCCAGTCCCAGACCAGTTTGGATGTCTTCAAGCACTCACACGGCCATACTGTCCTTTGGTCAGATGACCACATATGATATTCTTGGCAGTGGAGTCCAGTTGAGTGAACTTCTTGACATTAGCAGCAGTGACACCTTTTCCAGCCTTGGGAACGCCGTTCTCGACGACATACCATAGGTCGATGTCAATGGCTTCAAGATGCATGCACATCTTATTCTTCCAGTAGGGATATTCAGTTCCATCGAAGACGGGGGAAGCAGCGGAGACTTTGATTATCCCTGCAGTCGACATAACTAAAACTCCAGGTGGTTAAACCGAATCACACAGAACAAGGGAGCACCTTGCTCTGATACCAATATGAAAGTGCGTTATATCGACTAGAGGGGGGGTGAATAGGCGATTTTTATGAAAGTCTTCAAAACGTGAGAGTTATGAAGACAAACAGTGAAGATTATGCCTATTACTATGCAGCGGAAGTTAGATTACACTAGTCCAGCCATGGTCATGTATTCAATAGAGTGAAAGTGCAGTGACAAACAGCTTCAGTGTAATAAGGATCAGGTAGGAAGAAGTTATGAAGTCAAACAGATCATACATCCATGTTGTGAAGACAAAAGATAAAGCAAGCATGCAATGGCTTCACAATGAATAACTGTAAGTGAAAGGAAGTGAAGATGAAACCAGTGACACGTTGAAGACAATGATTTGTTGGACCAGTTCCAGTTGCTGTGACAACTGTACGTCTGGATGGAGCGGCTAGGTATTTAAACCAAAGGACACACAGTCCCGGACACCCAGTCAGGGACACTTAGTCCAAGACACCCAGTCCTCACCGTTTTCTCCT
Source organism: Triticum urartu (assembly GCF_003073215.2). Lineage (NCBI taxonomy): Eukaryota > Viridiplantae > Streptophyta > Magnoliopsida > Poales > Poaceae > Triticum > Triticum urartu. The sequence continues at coordinate 84,394,660 of NC_053023.1, forward strand.
TGAGCTAAGGTCACACAGACCTTGCCCAATCACTCAGGTAAGTCTTCAAGGTAGACTCCCAAACCTTCACAGACTTCGTTCACCGGCAATCCACAATTTCTCTTGGATGCTCAGAACGCGACGCCTAACCGTCTGGAGGATGCACAGTCCTCAAGTGTAATAAGTCTTCAAATCACACAGACACGAAGACTTAAGTGATGCCCAATTTACTCTGGCTCTGGGTGGTTAGGGCTTTTCTCCTCACTGGGAATTTTTCTTTCAAAGGCTTCGAGGTGGGTTGCTCTCAAACGACAAAAGCCGTGCACTGAAATTTGAGCAGCCAACCATTTAAGGTTGTGGGGGGGTGGACTATTTATAGCCACTTGGCAACCCGACCTGATCTGTCCGAAATGACCCTAGGTCACTAAGGAATTGACACGTGTACCAACGGTCGAATTTCGAACTCACACGGCAACTTTACTTGGGCTACAAGTAAAGCTGACTTGTCTGACTCTGGACAAGATTTTCTCTCATAGGCTTCGCTCGAAGACATAGGATTTGAATTAGGCATCACTTCAGTCATTCTGACTGGTTCTCTTTGACCCCACTTAACAGTACGGTGGTTCCTATGACGCAACATGAATGAAATAAAACTACGAAGGATCTAGGTCTTCGAGTTTCAAAAGCTTCATAGGGAGTCTTCTCATGTCATTGCCTTCAATATGAATATCTTCATAAACCACCATTGTCTTCAATGTCTTCGTACATTTTTAGGGGTCATCTCTGGTAGTAAAACCGAATCAATGAGGGACTTCTACCTGTGTTTTCCTGCAATTCTCACAACACATTAGTCCCTCAACTAGGTTTGTCGTCAATACTCCAAAGCCAACTAGGGGTGGCACTAGATGCACTTACAATATCCATGATAGGATAGAAGTATAAAACCATTTAGGTAAGGGGAAAGGAATTTCATGACATTACCCATACAACGGTGTTTGGATAATTGATAAAGAAAATTTAGTATCGTGCTTCAAATGTTCTTATTGAAGATCGGATTACCACAGACATGCTTCGACATAGCATTGACATGGTTTTCAAGCAAAGGTCAGACTTTGGTTACACAAAGGATCCATTGAAAACAACTTAGAAAATAAGTCATACAATTTCAACAAGGAAAAGATGAGGGTGTGGCCGATGGGCTCAGCAACAATCCATCGACATGTCAAAAAGGATGTATTTCCAAAATTATATGAACAAGTTTGTGTTGGGGAAGGCAAGAATGTTGTCGATGATAACACAAATCATTGAGGGGCAAGGATTGTATTTCTCATCATGAATTCGATTGATATCCTGGAAGAGCTCATAATGTTGATGATGATCATGACACATTTGTCGAGAGATTTCATGAAGATGTAATCGATCGGCGATGACATCAAGTCAAAGGAATGATGAAGCGAAAGGTTATTGGAACCACGGGTATGACACAAACTCGAAATCAAGCTTGATGTTCAAGGCAAAATGATATGATGAGGAAGATCGACGTTGGCTTAGCTCATCATCAAAAATTGTGCTCCGGGAAGGACCAGGTAGCACAGTTAAAATTTAGCACGGTAATGATATAGCCTATCAGGCTAGGAATGACTTGAAGGATTATTAAACTCGTAAGCAACAAAAATTACTTAGAGTTATAGAATTGGAGTGTGGAATTTATTCAACTATCAGTGTTCTCGAGTGACTAATAACTCAGAACCCGGGGAAATCTGAAATCGATGAGAATCAATACCAGATGAAGACTCGTAGGAAGCAACACGGTTCTTTGTTATTCTCGAGATATCAGAGGGTAATACTCGATGGAAGATCAAAATAGAGATTGCGAAGATGCATTTATCTACAGAAGACAAGTTCTTTAACTTGTCCGAGAAATGGAATCAAAGGGGAACAATTATGGTCAGAACCACGGTTGCAAAATATCAAATCCTAGATATAAGATGATCTTATACCATGGGGATAATTAATTTTAAGAGAATTTTCCATGATAAGATCTACATCGTGTCCATGGGCATGAACACAAAGTTCAAGGTCGACTCCCACTTCTTCAATGCATATCATTTCATTTACTTCTCTCTTTCGATGAAGTTGTAGTGTTGAAATGTTATCTGAGAAAACACCAGAAGAGTATGACTCGTGAAAACTCTCGGGTGCACATGGATTAAGGAAGGCATAGGTTCAACCCATATGGGCATCTTGGGAACATATACCACAAACTCCACGAGTAAAATAACACAAGCTTGAAGGCAGAGCATGGTTGAGAAGGCAGAGGATACAACTTAGCGAAGGCATTATGTATCCGAGGAAAGGCTCAAAAGGTTATTGAATATGAAGGACATTGTCGGATAAAATCCAACAAAGGATCTGGCTGTCCACATAGGATTTGATGTGAGTATCGGTACTCAGCCAGAAGAAGAAAGAAGGCAAAGACTTCGGATTATAGAAACATCTGAATAATTCGATGCTTAAATGCAAAAAATCATGATTTCAAAAATAGAAGATCAGAAGTAGACACTCTGATCAAAAGATAAGTAAGTTGAATAGCCTTAGGGATACAATCGACGACAATTTGATTGGTCGAGAAAGAGCTCTTGGTCAAATGACGTCCAAGCCGAAAGGATAAATTCTATGATCCGACTGAGGATTGCGAGCATCCGCAACATATTGAATCAACGGACTCAAAAGGATAGTGACAAAGGATGCCAATAAGATTATTAGACTTATGGGATTATTCGTAATGCAAGCAAGTAAGAATTTTAAGAACAACATGCTGTTGCGTATTAACGAAAGATCGAATAGTATTTCAAAGACTTTTTTGAAACATATGAACAACTGGGGAAAAACAAATCCTCGATATGTGTGAGGATTAATTTCTAGGTGTATTCAGGCGACAAGGAACTGCAAGGCAATAGGCACAAAGGATTCTTAGAACAACGATAAGTATTTCGGGGTATCTTGTAATAACCATACCAACGGGAGAATGATTGTATGAATGACAAGTGTACCTGGTCATCCATAGGGGTTTATCGATGTAAGGGAATTGCAAAAGCGATGGGCACAAGGGTCTCGACAAAACATCAAAATTATCTTCGGAATCTTCGGGTGAAGCAGGCGATCATCGGTAATGTCGGGGCTCTCCAGGAGGAAGTGGGTACGAGAACCTAATGTCAAGTTAGTAAAAATTTAACCCGAAAGGAAGAGAGATCAGAGTCCCAGAGTATAGACGAGGAATAAAAGATCCTAATACCACCCAATGGCGACGTGGGCCCGTAAGCCACACAACCAAGTTAGCAAAAGTTTTTTATTGACTAGACTCAACTTCGTCCAAGGAGTTGGAAAGGGGGCTACCTACAGGCACTCGGCTCTGATACCAACTTGTGACGCCCTCGATTCAATCATACACTAATCATACACGCAAATGTGTACGATCAAGATCAAGGACTCATGGGAAGATATCACAACACAACTCTAGACACAAAATAAAATAATACAAGCTTTATATTACAAGCCAGGGGCCTCGAGGGCTCGATTACATAAGCTCGAAAAACAAGAGTCAGCGGAAGCAACAATATCTGAGTACAGGCATCAGTTAGACAAGTCTGCCTTAAGAAAGCTAGCAAAAAAGCAACATCGATCGAAAAGGCAAGGCCTCCTGCCTGGGAGCCTCCTAACTACTCCTAGTCGTCGGCGGTCTTCACGTAGTAGTAGGCATCCTCTGGGTAGTAGTAGTCATCGGTGGCGCGTCTGGCTCCTGGGATCCGTCATCTAGTCGCAACAATTGGGTATGGGGGGAAAAGAAGTAGCAAAGCAACCGTGAGTACTCATCCAAAGTACTCGAAAGACTTACATCAGATCTAAACTAAGTATGCATCTGTATCAACGGAGTGGGTTGTATCTGTGGACTAAACTGCAGAATGCCAGAAGGGAAGGGGAAAGCCTAGCCTATCGAAGACTAGCATCTTCTGGAACCCACCATCTTGCAGCAACAGGAGGGAGTAGAGTAGCATAAAGTAAAGTAGTAGTAGTGTTATCAACCTCGGCCAGAGATCCTTTCTCGACTCCCTGCGAGAAAGCAATTCCAGAGCCATACTATCCAGTTATCATCACAATACAATTCTCATCACCATCCAGTTCTCATCACAAGGATCCAGTTCTAGTTGTATCGATCGGGATACAACTCCAAGTGTCCGTTACCATAGGACAGGCTATCGATAGATGTTTTCTTCCCTGCAGGGGTGCACCAACTTACCCACCATGCTCGATTAACTCCGGTCGGACACACTTTCCTGGGTCATGCCCGGCCTCGGCCAAACAATACGCCGCAACCCGACCTAGGCTTAATAGAGAGGCCAGCACGCCGGACTAAACCTATGCCCCCAGGGGTCATGGGCCATCTCCCCGGGAACTCCTGCATGTTGCGTACACGGCCGGTGAGCAGACCTAGCTACCTCCTTCAACAAGGCAGGAGCTTACGCAGTCCAACCCTGCGCGCGCCGCTCAGTCGCTGACGTCTATTAAGCTTCGGCTGATGCATACGACGCAGAACGCCCATACTATGCCCACGTGATGGTTAGTGCTATCAGGCCAGAGGCCCCTCGGATCAAATATCCAAATCATAGTGGATTAGGAACGCGCGGTAACAAGCAGAGACTCACGATCGATGTGACCCCGTCGCCCCGTCTCGAGTACTTGCGGCAAGGGCTAAGAGTGCCCGGCCACGCCTCATAAGTATCTCGCGGGCACCTTCCAGGTCAACCCGACTCCACATCACTCGCTATTAAGCTCGCGCGGGTACCCCTCAGGGCCGACCCGTCTTTAGTAACATGGCTCAGTGCAAAGTCGTAGTAACCATAATAACTGTGTGTCTAACACCAAGGGGAAAACCTGAGGAATCACCCCCGATGAATCCACTCGATGTTATCATCAAGGTGAACATAAGAGGATCCACCCTCGAGGTTCACACTTGAGGGGTTGCACGACAGAGCCGTAACGGAAGTGGTTAAGGAGGAAATCACCCTCGATGACCACAATCATATAGCTACACTACAGAGATCTCATCAAGAGTGATGTAAGAGGTTCCACCCTCGGCACTCGATGGTAACTCTGCAGAGTCATACAACTACGGGGGTGATGTGCGGTGTCGGGGCCTGGACGTCGATCACGTTGATCGAGTCATCGAACATAAAGCGAGGAAACTGGGACAAGGTGGGGTCATTGATGGATCTCTAACCAACCTATACTAAGCAGTTTAGGAAAAGAAGGTAAGGCATGAAAGCAGGTAACAACAACAGGCTATGCATCAGAGTAGGATCATACAGAAAGCAGTAGCAGTTCTAATGCAAGCATGAGAGGGAAGGAAATAGGCGATATCGGAATGCTCAAGGGGGGTTTGCTTGCCTGGAAGCTCTGCTGTAAAGGAAGAAGGGTCGTCGGAGATGTAGTCGATCACAGGGCATCGGCAACGGTCTCGGGATCTACCGAAAAGAAGTGAAGGAGGGGGAACATAATAAATAACAAAGCAACAAAGCATGAAAAAGCAAAACGTTGCGTTGGGGGTGACCTAACGCGATACTACACGTTGCAAACGAAGTGAGAAAATAACTGGAACGTTTTCCCGGTTTCAGACATCTTTCAGACAGATGAACCGGAGGGAAAGGTTCCATGTTTGCATTGATGGAGGCATCTGACAGGTATTTGGATAGCGTATTCGGGTTCGTCTCATTTTTCTGGTTAACTTTCATGTAGAAAAATTTTTCATCGGAGCTACGGTTTATTTTCTATGATTATCCAAAGTTTTAAAAGATTTCTGCAATTACCGGAATTATCTTAAATTCGAAAATAAAAGTGCTGATTCTTTTTATACCTAGACTGCGCTAGCCAGAGTAGCAAGAGTCAAAGACAAGTGGGGCCTGGGTCAAAGTCAACACAGCCAAACTGACTGGTCAACAAGGTTAGTGGGACCCAACTCTCATAGTCACGTGGCAACTTAAAAGAATTAACTAATTTAGTTAGGGGGGGTGGGTCCTGCTGTCATAGACAGAACCTGAATTAGATTCATTTAATTCGGTTATTTAAGCAAAGTGGCCCTCACGTCATACTCTACTAGTTGAACTAGCTAGGCAATTAGACTAATCTAACTTAGTACAGTATATTAGACAGGGCCAACCCCATGTGTGCACACACGCACAGCACGGGAGCCACGGGCCATGGCTACGGCTAGTCGGCCACTGCGCAGGCGAGTGCGGGCGCTACCAGGGGAGGGCGCCGGCTCATGTGGGTGTGGGTGTGGACGCGCGTGCGCGGCGCGGCTAGGGTGCACGCAGGCGGGTACGGTGGCGGGTGCGGCGGCAGCGGCGCAGCAGCAGTAGCACGGCAGAAGGAGCGTAGCAAGTACCATTGGTAGCAGGCAGCAACATCAACAGAGGAGCGATAAGAGCATCAGCAGGGCAGCGGGCAATAGGCTTCAAGCGGCAGCAGCAGTACAAGAGCGGGGCACGGCGGCGAGTGCAGGTCGGCCCAGGGGAGTAGCGACACGGTTGCGTGCGGGTCGCAGCCGTAGCGCGGCCACACGTAGGAGCAGGCACGTACGCGTACACTGGGGCTCGAACGCGGCCATGGAAGAGGACAACCGATATTGGGGACGACGGCAAACGACAACGAATAAAAGGATGGGTAGGGGATTTGGCGTGGCTCACCGAGAGGAGGGGTGGAGACGTGCTCGGGACTGCCAGGGTGGCGCAGTTGTGCAAATCGATGATGAGGCAGCTATAGATTCCGGCGAGGGGGACGAGCATGGGCGGCGATGCAGGGGGTTTCGGCCTCGATCTCATGGCGCCGAGGACTGAGAGGACGCCTACAGAGCTTATGGACACGCCATCTTGGCGAGATGCGGCCAACGGCCACAAAAACGACGAGGCGGCGGCGACCACGTCTCTGGCGTGAGCTGTTGGGATGAAAGCGGCGCGAGGGAGAAGGGAGGGAGGAGCTAGGGTTGTCCGCGGGGTCGAGGGCAGGTCTTGTAGGTCGCCGGGGTGCGGCGAATGGCCGACACATGGCCATCCGCGGCCACGAGCGGCTGCACGGCGTCCACCGTGCCCTCTATGAACAGAGGAAGGAGATAGTGCAGTTGGGCTGACGGGGCCTCCTAGCCACATGGGCCTAGTGCATGTAGTTTAGGTTTGCTTTCTCCTTTAAAAAAAAACTCTCTCAGTTGCTAATTGTTTTGGTACAAAATGACTTTTGTAAAATATGGTATTTAGCTCAACAAATACCATGCAATATTTGGCACTGCTATAAAATGGTAGGAGTAATATTTGAAGTCATTTGATTTTTTAATAATACAAATGGATTAAAGTTATTGTTTTGGGCACTTATTTTGATAGGTTAGGGTAAAATAATACTTCAAATAATACTGGTTTCGACATGAGAAATACTTAGAGATTATTTGCAACCCAAAGAACAATTTTGTTGGACAGTATGAAGAAATAGAAAATTGACTTTCAATTTAAATTTGAATTTGAGTTTGATTTTGAGCAAGTGGCACTTAAGCTTGAGGAACATGATGACTTGGCAAGATTAGAGGGGAGATTATTGTAGCATGATTCTCGGGATGTTACAACATGAGATGTGAACTATGGGTGTTAATCACATGGTGATGTGAACTATTGGTATTAAATCA